>NC_045551.1:65386157-65388657 GCF_009769535.1 Thamnophis elegans
AGGAAGGAAGGAGAAAACGGGGAAGTAAAATAGAAGGGGAGAGGAAGGAAGAACGAGGGAGTGAGGGAAAAAAGGAAGGAAGGAGAGAAACGGGGGAAGGGGAAATAGAAGGGGAGAGGAGGGGAGAATGAGGGAGGGAGGGAAGAAGGAAGGAAGGAAGGAGAAAGGGGGAGGGGAAATAGAAGGGGAGAGGAGGGGAGAAGGAGGAAGGAAGGAAGGAGAAAGGGGGAGGGGAAATAGAAGGGGAGAGGAGGGGAGAAGGAGGGAGGGAGGGAGGGAAGAAGGAAGGAAGGAAAAAAGAAAGGAAATAACAAATGAACGAAGAAGAAAAGGGGAAGGGGAAATAGAAGGGGAGAATGGGGAGGGAGGGAGAAGGAAGGAAGGAAGGAAGGAGAAAGGGGGAGGGGAATAGAAGGGGAGAGGAGGGGAGAAGGAGGCGGGAGGAAGGAGAAAAAGGGAAGGGGAAAAAGAAGGGGAGAGGAGGTGAGAAGGAGGGAGGAGGGAAGAAGGAAGGAAGGAAAAAAGAAAGGAAATAACGACATGAACAGAAAGAAAAGGGGAAGGGGAAATAGAAGGGGAGAATGGGGAGGTAGAAGAAGAAGGAAGGAAGGAACGAAGGAAGGCATGAACAAAAGAGAAAAGGGGGAAGGGGAAATAGAAGGGTAGAATGAGGGAGGGAGGGGAAGAAGGAAGGAAGGAAGGATGGAGGAAAAGGAGAGAAGGGGAAATAGAAAGGGAGAGGAGGGGAGAAGGAAGGGGAAAGGGAAGGGGAATGAGGGGAAGGGAGGAAGGAAGGAAGGAAGGAAGGAAGGAAGGAAGGAAGGAAGGAAGGAAGGAATCAAGTTTCATGATCTTGAAACAGTTTAAAACATATTCATAGTAGACCAAAGAGGTGCAGAAAACAGTTTTCAATGCTAACTGAATAAAGATTCTTCTTTCATCCCAAACATTCCAACGGAAGACTGAGCTTTCCTGAAGGGAGGCTTAAACCACGGGAAGAAGGGGAAAAAAAGATAAATCCGGATTTGAATGAAAGTGCTCACCCAAGAATTACCTGTCTGCTAAATTCTATGGTCACAACTGAAAAGCAAACAAACAGCCACAAATATCTGACTGATGATAGGTACTTTCTACAGCCAAATGATGGGATTTATAAGCCTCCTGGCTTTTGGGGGGAATAACTAGATGGAACATTGATTGCAATTATTCAAGGTTTTAATTTTAAAATCCGGTGAATTGTCTGAAAACGTGATCTTTCTGGCATTCCCTACACACCCCATGGCTGTCCCCCTCTATCTTAGAAACTCTGATTATTATTTTTGCCTGTTTCCATTTCTATTTCTCGAGCAAGGATGAAGTATATTTGATGGACGGGTACCCCTCTTACCATCAATAGGTTCTGTTCATGGAACTCTGATTTGGGAAGTTTCATCATTCTGGGGAAAATGTTTCTACCTTTATAGACTTCCACATTCAACAATGTTAAGCTTATTTGGGGGTTTATTCCACAGTCTTTTGTTGTTGTTAGTTGCAAAGTCATGTTCGACTCATCGCAACCCCATGGACAATGTTCCTCCAGGGCTTCCTGTCCTCTACCCTCCTCTGGAGTCCATTGAAGCTCACGCCGACTGCTTCAGTGACTCCATTTAGCCACCTCATTATCTGGCATCCCCTTCTTCTTTTCCCCTCAGTCTTTCCCAGCATTGGGCTCTTCTCCAGGGAGTCCTTCCTTCTCATTAGGTAGACAAAGGATTTGAGTTAGGGTTGAACTCCTCTAGGACTGACCCATTTGATCACCTTGCAGTCCAAAGGACTTGTAGGAGTCTTCTCCAGCACCAGAGTTCAAAGGCCTCCATTCTTTGGCCCTTATCCTTCCTTATGATCCAACTTTCACAGCCATCTATTGAACTGGGAAAACCATAGCCTTGACTATATGCACTTTTGTTGGCAGGGTGATGTCTCTGCTTTTTAGTATGCTGTCTAGATTGGACATAGCTTTCCTCCCCCGGAGGAAGTGTCTTTTAATTTCTTGGCTGCGGTCCCCATCTGCGGTGATCTTGGAGCCCAGGAAAATAAAATCTGTCACTACCTCCATTTCTTCCTATGTATTTGCCAGCAACTGAGAGGGGTGGATGCCATGATCTTAGTTGTCTTAATGTTGAGTTTCAAGCCAACTTTTGGACTCTCCTTCTTCACCCGCATCAAAAGGCTCTTTAGTTCCTCCTCACTTTCTGCCATTAGAGTGGTATCATCTGTATAGCTCAGGTTGTTGGCATTTCTCCCAGCAATCTGCCAAGGTGGCGCAGTGGTTAAATGCAGCACTGCAGGCTACTTCAGCTGACTGCAGTTCAGCAGTTCGGCTGTTCAAATCCACCAGGCTCAAGGTTGACTCAGCCTTCCATCCTTCCGAGGTGGGTAAAATGAGGACCCAGATTGTTGTTGGGGGCAATATGCTGACTCTAAACCACTTAGAGAGGGCTGAAAGCCCTATGAAGTGGTA
>NC_045551.1:65393657-65498657 GCF_009769535.1 Thamnophis elegans
CTTACTTATCAATCAATCAGTCAAATGTATACAGAGGCCCATCGCACCAAAGCAATAGCAATAGCAGTAGACTTATATACCGCTTCATAGGCCTTTCAGGCCTCTCTAAGCGGTTTACAGAGAGTCAGCATATTGCCCCCAACAATCTGGGTCCTCATTTTACCCACCTCGGAAGGATGGAAGGCTGAGTCAACCCTGAGCCGGTGAGATTTGAACCGCTGACCTGCTGATCTAGCAGTAGCCTGCAGTGCTGCATTTAACCACTGCGCCACCTTGGCTCAAAGGTGACCCTCGGTGGCACACAATAACATTTAGAGCCAGATTTAAAAAAGCAACTAATATAAAGACATACAAAAACTTTTAAAAGCAAATGTTATTTAAAAGAACAGAAATACAAACCCAGAAAAGATAACTAGCACAGCAATGGAGGCATCTAAGCAGGTTTCCCCATTTTCTGGAAGCCCCAGACCTTACATCATAACCGCGTCTTTAGGCTTTCGAAAACGTTAAGAGGAATGGAACTTATCTAATTTTGGGGGAAGAATGCCCATAAGGTAGATAAAGGCAAAGGTAAAGGTTCCCACATCGATTCATGCTAGTCGTTTCCAGCTCTAGAGGGTGGTGCTCATCTCAGTTTCAAAGCCAAAGAGCCATGTGGCCGGCATGACTAAATGCCAAAGGTGCACAGAACACTGTTACCTTCCCACTAAAGGTGGTTTCTATTTTAGAAAATGTTAAAAAATTTAACTCTGTGCCTATATTGACTATATATAAGGTGTTTTTCCCACGGCACACCTTACACTATGTCACGGCACACTAGTGTGCCACGGCACAGTGGTTGAAAAACACTGTAATAGAGAAGGCTGATATAATTTGACCCCCTCAGATAACTTCATGGCAAGATTTAATTCTGTCCCAATAGATTTGTTTGATATGCTGAACTTTATTCATTGTCATTAATTTGTAATTTTAATTTGTGATTTTAATAGATTTGTATGCCGCCCAATCCACCGCGCAATTTAAAAAATATTTAAAAAGATTAAAACACAGAACAGAACAGTCATCTGCTGTGCTCTTTTATAATGTTTTCTATAAATTCTGAAATACATACCCAGTTAGGTAGACCACACGTAGAGTACTGCATCCAGTTCTGGTCACCACACTGCAAAAAAGGATGTTGAAAGTCTGGAAAAAGTGCAGAGAAGAGCAAGCAAGATGATTAGGGGACTACTGGGGGCTAAAACATATGAAGAACGGTTGCAGGAACTTTGCATGGCCAGTCTAGTGAAGAGAAGGACCAGGGGAGACATGAGAGCATCTTCCAATATTTGAGGGGCTGCTACAGAGAGGAGGGGATCAAGCTATTTTCCAAGGCACCTGAAGGCCAGACAATGAATAATGGATGGAAACTGACCAAGGAGAGATTCAACCTGAAAATAAGGAGAAATTTTCTGACAGTGGGAACAATCAACCTATGGAACAGAAGTTGCCTTCAGAAGTTGTGGGAGCTTCATCAGTGGAGGCTTTCAAGAAGAGACTGGACTGCCATTTGTCAAAAATGATGTAGGATCTCCTGCTTGGGTGGGGAAGGGTTGGACTAGATGACCTACAAGGTCCCTTCCAACTCTGTTAATCTGAGGGAAAAGAAGGTAATACCCACCCACTATACAGATGGAAAATAAGTCATTGTGTATGTTAAATGATACACTGTATGCAATGTTTTGAAATGATTAATACCCCTACAGCACAGTTTCAGAGGCACAACTGTGAATCACACCATTATAACAGCAATGCATTTGTGTAATAAACTGCACCACAACTTGCAGGGAGTGGACAGAGATTTGAAATAGAGTGGCGTGCTGTAGCAGGGCCCATCCAATTGAAGCTTATTTTCACTCGGGTCATTTCGATCTGCGCATATAACTCCCAATGCACAGAGCAAGTCCACAAAGAAGAGAAAGAAGATTAAGTGCCCCAAGAAGCAAGGGATAAAGAAAAAAGAGAGAGAGAGAGAGAGAGAGGATGTTCCGGGGGAAATAAGCTATCTCCAGCTAATATGTGAAGCTTGACTTACTCTGCTGTGTTGTCCAAGCACACACCCATCTGCCCTCCTAAGACGTATTGATTTTGGCCGCATGTACGGGCCACTGACCTGTGGGATGCTAATCAGGGGGATTTCTTGGCTGTTCAAAGAACTGGAAGTTTTAATGGAGCAAACAGCTCCCTTTTAAAAAGGGAGCACCTGCAGCAAAATAAAATGACTTGCTTGATTTCCTAGCATTACAGAAGCAATTGACGGTATCCATATGGCCATTAAGTACATCCGGTGAGCAAATACACAGGAATTTCAAGATGGCCCATTCAAGGAAAAGAAAGGGGGAAAAAATTATGATTCATTCCTCAAAGTGTAAATTGGTTGTGACGGAGAAGAAGAAAACCCCTGCTGTTTCCCAAAACTGCACCTTGGCTAGACACGTAGCGTGGTTCTTTTTAACAGTTTGGGTCTGGGGAAGATGCAACATAAGAACATAATGTTAAAATTCTGTTTCTGGGACAGATGTAGGTTAAATTTTATTTTCTTGTCTGAATGGCAAAGTGCAGCCTTCTCTGCAGGAGACGGTGGCTGTGCCCAAGTAAGCTAAATCATCATTTCCAGCTTGGTGAACTTCTAGAAATAAAGATGTAACCCATTTAAAGGAACGTAATAAATAAATCATGGCTGTTACTTCCAAAAGTTGGCCTTAAATTCATGCAGGTGGAATGAAATATATAGGAATAACTCTTGAAAGACTTTTTTTTTCAGACTAGATCAAGCTACAAGTAACGTTCAGAATGAAAATACAGTATGTTAATAGAAAACACATGGTTATATTCTTTATTTTTTCTCTTTTTCCTGGAAAGTTCTAATAAATGAGAAATTTTAGGAAGCTGCAAGTAATGTTCAGACTGAAAACACAGTGTCTTAATAGAACAAAAATTATAGTTATGTTCTTTATTTTTTCTCTGGAATGAGGTCTAAGGAATGAGAAAGTTTAGGATTGTCAGAGCTTCAGAGTTGCTGTTTTCTAAAAGTGAATATTTTGTAAAGTCCACAAAAAGAATGATGGAAACTAATCAAGGAGAGAAACAACTTAGAACTAAGGAAAAATTTCCTGACATTGCAACAATTAATCAATGAACAACTTGCCTCCAGAAGTTGTGAATGCTCCAACACTGGAAGTTTTTAAGAAGAGATTGGATAACCATTTGTCTGAAGTGGTATAGGGTTTCCTGCCTAAGCAGGGGGTTGGACTAGAAGACCTTCAAGGTCCCTCCCAACTCTGTCATTCTATTCTAATGCTGCCTTCTTATATGTATCTTGTGTAAACTTACATTCTCTGACATTGCAATTTTCCCTTCCATCCTGAAACTAGCTGTCAATATCCTATCCAACTAATTTTAAACCACTTGAGTTTATACGCATTGTTTGCCTGTGGTTGAAGTGGAAGTAGTCATTGACAGGTAGGATGTTGTAGCAGACAATTTTATGTACTACGCTTAGGACAGACCTTAATCGGTGTAGTTCCAGGTTGCCCAAGCCCAAATTTTCAAACCTGGTGGCATAAGGTATTCTATTATACCTTGAAATTCAATGGTGGAAAGAGTAAGGTTCTACATTTAGGCAACAAAAACAAAATGCACAGGTACAGTATATGTGGTTCCTTGCTCAATATTAGTAACTGTGAAAGGGATCTTGGAGTCCTAGTGGACAACCATTTAAATATGAGCCAGCCATATGCAGCAGCTGCCAAAAAAGCCAACACAGTTCTAGGCTGCATCAACAGAGGGATAGAATCAAGATCACGTGAAGGGTTAATACCACTTTATAAGGCCACACTTGGAATACGGCATTCAGTTTTGGTCGCCACGATGTAGAAAAGATGTGGAGACTCTAGAAAGAGTGCAGAGAAAAGCAACAAAAATGATTAGGGGACTGGAGACTAAAACATATGAAGAACGGTTGCAGGAATTGGGTATGTCTAGTTTAATGAAAAGAAGGACCAGGGGAGACATGATAGCAATTTTCCAATATCTCAGGGGTTGCTACAAAGAAGGAGTCAAACTATTCTCCAAAGCACTTGAGGGCAGAACAAGAAGCAATGGGTGGAAACTAATCAAGGGGAGAAGCAACTTAGAACTGAGGAGAAATTTCCTGACAGTGAGAACAATTAATCAGTGGAACAGCTTGCCTCCAGAAGTTGTGAATGTGCCAACACTGGATGTTTTTAAGAAGATGTTGGATAGCCATTTGTCTGGAATAGTATAGGATTTCCTGCTTAGGCAGGGGGTTGGACTAGGAGACCTCCAAGGTCCCTTCCAACTCTGCTATTGTATTGTATAACTATTATGAGCAGAAGAATGGAGTACTCTTCTCCTGAAATACCTCCGGACTCGCTCAATTTTATTAACGTCCAATATACAGTGTGGATTCCAGGCAGATGAGCTGCATTTGTACTACTAGCCTTTTTTTTAAAAAAAGAAGGAAAGAAGAGAATCTGAAATACAGCCTTGCACATCCTTAAAAGGTTATACATTAAGCTGGTTAACTTGATTATGTAACATGGCATTACTAGCAATGTGGTTTTCTTTTGGAGAATCCAGCAGCCCTGTGTCTTTTTGAGCTCTTTCCAGAACACTGGCCCAACACGCTCCTTCTTCTAATAAATCATCAACATGTCATGCAGTAGTGAGAGCCAAAATCTTGAAGTAATTTCCTTTTTTGTAAAATAATAATAATAATATGTTTTTGTAAGTCATCCAAAAACCTGATGAGATCCAAGGTGCTATTCTGATCTTCTGAATCTCTCAGGAAAGTGGGGAGGGAGAGAGAAAGAATGCCAGTAGGAATATCCACCTGAAAGTTCTCACTTCGTATCTGGCTGTGCCAAGTTTAATTTTAATCGTGAACACATGGCATGCAGAGACCTCATTGTCCTCCTCTCAAATAAAGAAGATTAGTCTTCCACCACTGAGCATTCAGCATACAAAACAACCCTTTTTAGCATCTCACTCCATGTCTAACAGCCGGCTGTATTAAGGCTTCACCTTACACCTTCTCCAGAAGACCGTAGTAAGATGTTAGTTTGAGTGCTAAAAATCTAATAGCAGGTGTGGTTTGTTTTTTTTAAGCACTGTGCAGGTCTATCAAGAATATTAGTTTGTCAAGAAGCCAGTCTGCAATCAGTAGGCCTTCTACATCCCATAGGGGGAGGGGAGGGGGAGGAGGGGGGTGAGGAGGGCAGTGGTGGGGTTCAAACAATTTAAAAACTGGTTCTTTGCCCTAATGACCCGCTGGGTAGGTGGGGCTCGATGGTCATGTGGCAGGGTGGGCGTGGCCAACTCAAGAGCCGAGGTGGCACAGGGGTTTGAGTGCAGTACTGCGGGCCACTTCAGCTGACTGCTATCTGCAGTTCGGCGATTCAAATCTCACCGGCTCAAGGTTGACTCAGCGTTCCATCCTTCCGAGGTGGGTAAAATGAGGACCCAGACTGTGGGGGCGATATGCTGACTCTGTAAACCGCTTAGAAAGGGCTGAAAGCCCTATGAAGCGGTATATAAGTCTAACTGCTATTGCTATTGTTAATGTCATTCACATTGATAGGCGCTTCATTTTGGCTGTTATAATGTAATAGGTGTAAGCAAGGCAATAAAGATTAGGCTAAAAACAATACCAGAATGTTTCCTTCCTGCCTTCCTTACAGGATTAGCCCTGTAAAATGAAAAACAAAAAATGAGATTTCTTCCAACAACCAGTTTTCTGAACTGCTTAGAAAGTTAATAATAATCTCCCGAATAGGTGCGAACTGGTTGAATCTCACCACTGGAGAAGGGAGAGATGATTGGACATCCGTCTTCCGGGAAAGATTGTCCAGCAATGATAGCTTCTGCACAATCTCCAGAAAGTATGAGTCCATCTTTCTCTCTGTCTCTGTCTCCAGTTTTGGTCAAAGATGTTGAGACTTTGGAAAAAGAACAACAAAGAGCAACTAAGATAATTAGAGGCCTGGAGACTAAAACATATGAAGAATGATTGCAGGATTTTGGTTTGGCTATTCTAAGGAAAAGAAGGACTGGGGGGGGGGGACATGATAGCAGCATTCCAGTATTTGAGGGGCTTCCACAAAGAGGAGGGGGCCAATGGATTTTCCAAAGCACCAGAGGGCAGGACAAGAAACAATGGATGTAAACTAATCAAGGAGAAGAGCAACCTTGAATTAAGGGGAACTTCCTAACAGTGAGAACAATTAACCAGTGGAACAGAAGTTCCCTTCAGAAGTTGTGGGTTCTACATCACTGGAGCATTTTCAGAAGAGCCTGGACAGTCACTTGTCTGAAATGGTATAGGATCTCCTGCTTGAGTAAGGAGTTAGACTAGAAGACCTCCAGTGTCCCTTCCAGCTTTATTCTGTTTCTGATTCTTTTTTCCCCTCAACTTTTCTGTATATGTTGCCTTTATGATCTAGACTAGAGGGTTGCTGCCAATTGATCATTTGCTGTCCCATTAGTAAAGGTTTTACTATGCTTGGGAAATATTAATGCACCATAATTTCCAGCTGAAAAGCTAGGCAAGGAACTGCTTACCCATCAGTCAGCAGCAACAAATTCCTTCATTTACAAGCTTCGTTCCAGTGTACTTTTTTTTTAAAAAAAAGCAAGCAAAACAGTACGACTAAAAGCATCAATATTAGAAATGGAACGGAGAAAGTTTACTCCTGCGCAAAATTAAATGTGATTTTATTTTATTCCCCCTCCCCCCAAAAAAATGTTGACCGTATTTTGTGTTATGTCTACAAGAAATGTTTACAAAATATAAACAGCATGTTAAAAATATCTATATAAATATTGAAATGGAGCCCTTGGAGGAAAGGGGATGATGGTACACTCTCATAATTAAAGACGAGTAGAAGTTAGAAAGGGGTGGGTTCCAACAGGCACTACTGCAGGTTCCCGCATGTGTCCGCATGCTCAGTGCAATAAAAGAGCTGAGGTGGTGCAGTGGTTAGGGTGCAGCACTGCAGGCCACTTCAGCTGACTGTTATCTGCAGTTCGGCGGTTCAAATCTCACCAGCTCAGGGTTGACTCAGCCTTCCATCCTTCCGAGGTGGGTAAAATGAGGACCCGGATTGTTGTTGGGGGCAATATGCTGACTCTGTAAACCGCTTAGAGAGGGCTGAAAGCCCTATGAAGCGGTATATAAGTCTAACTGCTATTGCTATTGCTAAAAATTGTTCTGTGCATGCGCAGAAGCAAAAAAGAAGATGACGGCGCCTACGACAACGCCCAGATAACTGGTTTGGGGGCATGGCAGGCCTGGGTTGCTGCTGGTTCCGGTGACCCAGGCTGCCAAACTACTACCAGTTCAGCCGAACTGGTTTGAGCCGGTAGCGACCCACCACTGCTTGACTACAGTGGAGGGTTTCATATTTTGTTACCACTGGTTTGACCCTCTATGCCCCCACCTGCTTCACACATGTGCTTTGCTGATGCACACACTCCTGTGCATGCGCCTGGCCCAGTGGTGGGTTCCGGATCCCTTTGCAACTGGTAAAGTTGCAATGGGGCCCATGTCATCCACATAAACGTGCACGGTATGTTCATGTGTTGTACCTGCCAGCGACACCTTCGCAAGCCTCCGCGATGCTCCATGTGTGACATGTGCATGCGCGGAAGCGCCGAAGGCTTTAAAGGACAGGTAAGGCGCTCGGCCGGATACGTGGCCCACCGGAGCACTGTACCGGAATGGTACCCGGTGCTCTGGGCAGGCTCCAGTATGCCCGTACCAGGGCGTACCACTTGCAACACCCCACTGGCACTAAATAGAGCTGACATGGGTGGGCAGGCCCACCCGCAATTTCTGCTATCAGTTTGGGCAAACCCTTCCAGACTGTCTGAATACCACCTCTGCTTGATTCCCTTGCTTGGTAAAGGAACAGCTAAGGAAAGATTCAGTAACCTGCCAGATATTTACTACATCATCTCCTGTTCTGACCCCCTCCTTCGTCGAGTAACGAATGCCGAGACAAGCTTAACTGGAATGTACTTTATTAGCAAGAAACCAAAACCTCGGTGGCTGAAAGCCAAGCATAACAAACAGATAAGGACCTTGGCAGCAACTCAGACAAGCCTTAGCAATAGCAATAGCAATAGCGGTAGACTTATATACCGCTTCATAGGCCTTTCAGGCCTCTCTAAGCAGTTTACAGAGAGTCAGCATATTGCCCCCAACAATCTGGGTCCTCATTTTACCCACCTCGGAAGGATGGAAGGCTGAGTCAACCCTGAGCCGGTGAGATTTGAACCGCTGACCTGCTGATCTAGCAGTAGCCTGCAGTGCTGCATTTAACCACTGCGCCACCTTGGCAACAATCCAGCCTGCCAAGCTAGTTACAAAAGTTCTCCAACTTTTAGTCAATGTGTTGACTTCTGTAAAAGGGGCATGTGCACAAGCAGTCCTTTTTGTAGTCTGGAGAGGAGCCTAATGACCACCAGCTGAGTGCAATTACCTCCTGTACTTGCGCAACTGTTCCTGACGCCTAGTAGCTGTTCGATGGCGTCCATCCAGGAACAACTCACTGCTGGCATCCGGATCACTCTCCCTTGTCTCCTCCCCATTGGTCCAAGGCTCAGGTGCCTCCTGGTGGCCAACCAGCCTCTCTGCGCCCTGCTTGGAATCGGAACCCTGTCCAGGGTCCTCCACATCCTCCAGAGCTGACTCATAGGGCCCCTTGCTGTCGGAGTCTAGTGGCAGCTCCAATGGCTCCTGCTGGGCCACAACAATATCCTATTCTAGTTAGGCATTGTTTACAAAACCTCGAAAAACACATCTCTTTCAGCAGGTTTTTAATCAGCAATATTCCATTTATTCTTCCTTTTCCTCTGTATCTTTCAGGTTTCTTTTCATCAGAATTTTGTCGGGGTCTTGGAATGCTCGCCAGAGTGGATAGGTTATAAATCCAATAAATTAAGGGAACTATAAGTCAACACTCTGGAAACACCTAGACTAAGCCATAGGCTAGCGGTCAAATTACATATAAGATGATAGTAGCTTGCAGCTTTATGTTAATTTTTTCAGTTTCTGAGTCCAGCCCTGGATGAGCCTCCAGTCAAGGATGAAGAAGATTTAAGTCATCTTTACTGTTCCTTGCTTAAATGTTAAAGAATGTTAAAGAAAAAATACTCTTAATTGACAATGATAAATTTTCCTTTCATTTATGAAGTATGTGGGGCGAATTCTCAGGTTATTTCGCCATTAGGGAATTATAACATTTCCTGAAGTCATTGTCCATCTTGGTCAGTGGTGGGATTCAGCCAATTCGCACCCATTAGGGAGAACCGGTTGTTAACTTTCTAAGGAGTTTGGGGAACTAGCTGTTGGAAAAAATCTCCTTTTGGTTTTTTCCACTTTACAGAGCTAATCCTGTAAGGAAGGCAGGAAGGAAACATTCTGGTGTTGTTTCTAACCTAATCTTTATTGCCCTGCTTACAGAAACTTCCTCTCTGGTTAACCCTTATGACATTGTAACAGCTAAGGCTAAGCGCCCATCGACCTGAGTGACCTTGAGTTGGCCAAGCCCACCCAGTCACATGATCACTGAGCCACACCTACACAGCGGGTCATTGGAGCAGAGAACCGGTTGTTAAATTATTTGAATCCCACCACTGATCTTGGTCCCAAAAGAGCAGTCATGAAGTCAAACTTCAAAGCACACCAGCAGTGATTGGTGGGAGCATGAGAAAGATGCCATGAGAGGCATTCACAACAGGTAAAAGTTGATTCCTTGGATGATAAAACCGATAAATAAATTATATCGTTATTTATGTATTAAACTTGAAAGTAAAAGGTAAAAGAGATGATGATTGTCTGGGCTAAAAATTTTGGATATGCAATAGATTTAGATAAATGGCAGAAATTGTGGGATAGAAATGTTAAACTGGCAATGTCGAATGCATATAACGAAAACCTGTATAAAATGTTTTATAGATGGCACTGTCAGTGTTCCAGGTATCATGTAGAATTAAATCAGAGTCCAAGGCAAAACGATCCTTAAAGTTCCAATTTAATAAATCAGACATCTTAGCACATCTGTGAAATCCTAATTCTGGAAATTACATCAGAATCCCACCCCAGTTAAAAGTTCGTGATCTTTCCCCCACACCCACAATCCATCACAGGCACTTTGCACCAACAACTTTGGCAAAAATGTTTAAAGATAGATCAGCTAAATGTTGGAAATGTAAGCAGGGATCTGGTTCATGTTATCCCATGTAGTAGACACACCCAAAAGCAAGAAAATATTGGACAAAAATACGTACATGGCTGGGGAAAAATGATAAAATGATAAAATGAACCAGAAGAATCCCTACGATTCTTGATGAATGTATCTTGTCTTTTCATGTACACTGAGAGCATCTGCGCCAAAGACAAATTCCTTGTGTGTCCAATCACACTTGGCCAATAAAGAACTCCTATTCTATTCTATTCTATTCTATTCTATTCTATTCTATTCTATTCTATTCTATTCTACTCTACTCTACTCTACTCTACTCTACTCTACTCCATCCACTCCACTCCACTCCACTCCACTCTATTCTATTCCATTCTATTGGACATCTGTTGTGCAATTCCCTGACACTCACATTATACACCAAAACATTTTCAGCCTGCAATTCATCAAGTACACTTTTTGGCCAAGTGTTCAAAGTAGCCCACAAAGCTCAGAGAAACTGGTGCTCACTGACGCTTTTTTCCTAGCCCGGAAGCTCCTAAATCTGCATGGAGGGAAGGAAAAAAAGAAGATTTCTTTCAGCCTTCTCTCTTAGCTTAGAGTCCGTAGGAGGTTCTCAAAGGCAGAACAAAGGGAAGCAGCAGAGTAACTCTGTGGAGCCGTTTTTCAAGGCCTGCTTTAGTGAAAAGTGAAGCACTCTTTTGAAGCTTCAGAAGGAACTATTACGTACTATAAAAGGCTAATGTGCTCAAAAAATTGAAGCCGCCGCAAATAGCAACGAGTTAAATACATGAGCTTCTTCTGGGCAGAAGAAGACTGATAAAGGGGCTAAATCAGTGGTGAGATTCAAATTTCTTTACTACTGGTTCTGTGGGCATGTCTTGGTGGGCGTGGCAGGGGAAGGAGACTAGAAAATCTCCATGCCCTCCTCACTCCAGGGGGAAGGCTACTGTAAAATCTCCATTCCTTCCCCACTCCAGGGGAAGGATACTGTAAAATCTCCATTCCTTCCCCACTCCATGGGAAGGATACTGCAAAATCTCCATTCCCTCCCCACTCCAGGGGAAGGATACTGTAAAATCTCCATTCCCTCCCCACTCCAGGGGAAGGATACTGTAAAATCTCAATATAAGATATTGAGATTATATTTTAAGAAGGTATTTGGTTGATACCTAGGATGCCGGCAGCAAACTGTATCAACCATTAGCACCAGTCAATGGTATTTGTGATGCATTTTTGAATGTTCAGTTGGCTGAGTTTCATGTTTAATGAATAAAGTATATAACAATAACAGTAACAGCAACAGCAAAAATAACAATAACAATAACATGAAAATAATTTGAAAATTCTAAATTTATCAGTCTTGAACATTCTGATCTACAAAAAACCACCCTACTTGGAACAGCTTATATCCTCCGACGTTACCTTAACAGTTCCTAGGTCCATGGTTAGGACTCGAGCTGTTGAGCTACCAACTAGCCCCAAAGGCTGTGAATCTCACCAAAGATTAACCACATAATAATAACAATCTTTATTATGGTCAAAGACCAGCAATACACATTACTTTTTACAATATGTTAAAAAGTACTGACATTAAAATATAATTAAAAAGTATTGACGTTAAAAGTGGATAATAACATCCATGTTGTCAAATTGTACAGGTCACTCCCCTGGTTTACCTGGGCGAAAAGCTGATAAGTATGCGAGTAAATACAATGGTCTAGAAATTATTAGAGATATGTCCAAATAATTGGTACAAGATGACAACTATACTTCTGTAACTTCAGAAAAATACACCGCATCCCACTTCGTATTAGCATCGCATGAGCAAGACGATTAAAAATAACAACCACCTGGCACTATGTAAAGATAATACAGTGTGCCGATATTACATTCTTACATGCTGTAAGAATATTCTAGTATTACATGCTGTCGGAGTGAAAGCAAATTACATGCTAATATTACAAGTATATATATATATTTTCTGGAGCGAGGAAAAATAAATGCCTCAGCCAGAGGAGGTAAACAAAATGATCACCCTGGCCCCCGGGGAAGTGAACTAATTCCTCCCGCTCATACTTTTGGGTTGTTGTTTTTTTTGGCTTGTACTTACAACAGGTTTATTTAGGCACTTCAAGGTTCATTTTAGCAGACAGACACTTCCTACACTCCAGCTTGACTCTGCTGTGTATGAAACTGCAAAGACCCAGTCAATGGGTGTGAACAGCTATTTTAGCTCTGTGTTACACTAGTCAAAAGATTAGCTGGCAGTCTGCTGTAATTATAAACAGCTGTTCTGGTTGAGGATCAATGGTCTAGCACCAAAAGGTTACAGTTTCTGAAAGAAACTGAGCCGAAAAGCATCCATTTTTGTATTAACGAGAGAGGTTTAAGTATTAAGAAAGAAGCATCGAGAGCAGGGGTGTCAAACTCGGTTTAAATCAGGGCTACATCAGGGTTGTGTTTGACCTTAGGGGGGCTGGGGTGGGTGTGGCCTGGGTGTCCATGGCCTGGGTGGGCGTGGCTGGTTTGGGCATAGCTATAGCAATAGCAATAGCAGTTAGACTTATATACCGCTTCATAGGGCTTTCAGCCCTCTCTAAGCGGTTTACAGAGTCAGCATATTGCCCCCAACAATCCGGGTCCTCATTTTACCCACCTCGGAAGGATGGAAGGCTGAGTCAACCTTGAGCCGGTGAGATTTGAACTGCTGAACTGCTGAACTGCAGTCAGCTGAAGTAGCCTGCAGTGCTGCACTGTAACCACTGCACCACCTCGGCTCTATAGCTGAGGTGGGAATGACCAGGGTGGGCGTGGCCAGCTTGAGGTCACTCATGGAGGGCCGCCTTTAGTGACCCGAGCACTCTACCAGCGAAAACGGAGCTCAGGAGGGCTACACGCAGCCAGCAGTGGGATTCAAATAATTTAACAACCAGTTCTCTGCCCTAATGATTTCCTTCAACAACCAGCTCACCAAACTGCTCTGAAAGTTAACAACTGGTTCTCCCGAAGTAGCGCAAACTGGCTGAATCCCACCACCGCACACAACTCTCCTGAGCTCTGTTTTTTGCTGGCAGGAGCACCGCGGACTAGTCCTTCGCTGTTTCCAGGGTGGCCCCATGGGCCAGATCCTAGCACCCCATGGGCCTGATCCAGCCCCTGGGCCTTGAGTTTGACACCCTTGATCTAGAGTGTCAAAGAGATTGGGAGAAGGCAGCCTTGGGTGCTTTTAATGATTGCTTGGGAATATTTGCAAATAATGCAAATATTTTATTGAAAAGATTGAAGTCAACAGGACCAATCCGGGCATTCATGTCTGATGCCTATTTCAAGTCTGGTGCATAGGCTGATGGGCGTGAGTCCCATCCTTGTGTAAGTGATCCCTTCCAACTGGCAGGGCTTCCCCCTTCTCCCTCTGGTTTCCTCCCCCACCCCACATATGGTAACCCCAAGATGACATGCTACACACTCGCCATTTCGGGGGTTGACGAACTGATCGTAAATCACTTTATTTATTTATTTATTTATTTTCTCTTTTTTATTTTATTTTTTTTCGTGTAAATGTGTTTTTATTTTCCATTTTCATTTTCGTACAGTCACATATATTCTGTGCAGAACCTGGGCCATATAACATTAAACAATAAACACAGCCATTCATCTTGTCAATAATACCCCCCAAAATAGAAACCCAATGTACCTCTTCGACCCTCTTTTTTGTACCTCGTCGACCCCCCAATTTTTTTCAGTGCTGTTGCAACTTCAAACAAGGGATGTGGTGGCTCAGTGGTGAAGACACCGAGTTTGTCGATCAGAAAGGTCGGCAGTTCGGCGGTTTGAATCCCTAGCATAACAGACTGAGCTCCCATTACTTGTCCCAGACAGAGATATCTTCGGACAGCGCTCGGCTTCGAAATGGAGATGAGCACCACCCCCTAGAGTCAGGAACGAGTAGCACGTATGTGCAATGGGAACCTTTACCTTTAACAATTACCTAAATGAATGGTCGTAAGTCAAGGACTCTCTATTTCACTTTGTACTAGTTTGGATTATTTTACCTACGGAATCTGTCGGGCAACCCGGCTCCTTTTCCCCGACGCCATAAAAAGGATGCATGAGAGGCAGCTAACATTTTGCAAGGGAGTCAAAAGAAGCATGCCTGTAATTTTAACACCAACTTCAAGACAAAACAGAACATCATCTGGAAGGAGGTACAAGAGGAGAGGGGAGAAGGGTAAAAACAAAGAGAAAGAGAGAGAGGGAAAGGAACAAGAACACCCAGAGGCAGGATTTGATCTGAACTTTTCTCAGGCATCACAGCGCAACGAAACATCTAAGATGACTTTCTGTTAACATACCCTGGAATTAAATAGCTGAACACGGGGTGATTCCTGAAGTCGGATGTCTCTGCATGCATAACTACAGGCACAGGTAGTATTCAACTTACGACCCACAATTTCTGTTGCTAAGTGAGACAATTGTTAAGAGAGTTTTGCCCCCTTTTTTTAACCACTTTTTTTGCCACAGTTGCTAATGATCACTGTAGCTGTTAAGTTAGTGGCATGGTTATTAAGCAAATTTGGTTCCCCCATTGAGTGTCAGGGGTTCCAAGTAACACCCCCAATGAAAGAAGACGCCAAGGCTTGAGGTTCCTCAAAGTTCCATTTTATTAGAGATGTCATCTTGGCACATCTGGGGAAACCCGAATCTGAAAACTTCCAGGTTTTCCCCCACCCAATTGAAAGTTCAAGTCCCTACCCAGCACCCACATGCCCATCACATGGCCCAACACCATCAAACTGAAGATGCCTCCCAGTCACGCCACTCCAAGTGCAGGGCAAGACGTCCTTGACTCTCTGAGAAAGGAATGTTATTTTGACTATATATCCCATACTCTATATAATCCCCTCTACCAGTTTCCCACAGCGGCCTGAAGGCCCAATGCAAAATATGGCTTCCAAAGCCTGACACGGAGTTTGCTTGTCAGAGGTTCCAAAGAGGGAATCCTATGACCCTGGGCCACTTCAGCCATCATAAATATGAGCCAGCTGCCAAACATCCAGATGTTGAGGCTGCAACGTAAGTGTGAGAAACAGTCATAGGTCACTTTTTTCCAGTGCTGTTGTAACTTCAAACACTCACTAAACAGATGACTGTAAATCGACGATGTAAGTATGCACATGAGAAAAAAGAAGAAGGGATCTGCAGAGAATTCCTAATCAGAGATTAAGATTATCCCAGCTGAATTTGATAATGTAAGGATCAGCAGCCTATTTCTGCAGAATGAAACATATGTGCAACTGTCTTTCTAGGGGGGGGGAGATGTATATGCCTACTCTCCAATGGCTAAGAAATTCGGTAGTGCACATCTCTTGTTGGGATATATATCTACGCTCCACAAGTGATAGGTTGAGCTATTTAATGATGGGTAGAGGAACAAGACAGAGCTGCTGTCTTGGATGGTTTTCTGTCCAATGGAATCTGCAAAGTGTGAACAACGAAGTCAAGAAGGAATGGAAACTCCACCCAGTTTCTGCAATGACATAAAATGGGTGGAATTTTGATTACACTGTTTGGTCTGCCATCTTGATTTTTTTTTTGATCTATGCTTTGCAGACGTCTCTGGTGTCCCATCCCTTAGTTAAATATGGGAAAGAAACCCTCCATATATGAAGATGATGTCCATAAGAGTTTCAATAGATAGCAATAGCAATAGCAGTTAGACTTATATACCGCTTCATAGGGCTTTCAGCCCTCTCTAAGCGGTTTACAGAGTCAGCATATTGCCCCCAACAACAATCTGGGTCCTCATTTCACCCACCTCAGAAGGATGAAAGGCTGAGTCAACCTTGAGCCGGTGAGATTAGAACCGCTGAACTGCAGATAACAGTCAGCTGAAGTGGCCTGCAGTACTGCACCCTAACCACTGCGCCACCTTGGCTCTTTTTGATTTGAAGACCCAGATCACAAATTATCCTGGTTTTGCAGAAGTACAGCTTTATGAGATAATAGAGATTACCCTTCACATTGAACACACACACACACACACACACACACACACACACACACACACACACACACACGGATATGATAAGCAGTACCCCAATCATTTTTGCATGACATATAAAAAAGTAAAGGTCAAGGTTTCCCTTGCACATATGTGCTAATCATCTCCAACTCTAAGGGACGGTGCTCATCTCTCTTTCAAAGCCGAAGAGCCAGCGCTGTCCAAAGACGTCTCCATGGTCATGTGGACAACATGACGAAATGACGAAGGCACACGGAACACTGTTACCTTCCCACCAAAGGTGGTCCCTATTTTTCTACTTGCATTTTTTATGTGCTTTCGAACTGCTAGGTTGGCAGAAGCTGGGACAAGTCACAGGAGCTCACTCTGTTATGCGGCACTAGGGATTCCAACCACTGAACTGCCAACCTTATATATAATGCAAAGCATTTATATACTTAGCATTTATTTGCTAAATTGAAATCTACTTGTAGTCCATTAAAACAAGAGTTTCAAACTCAGTGGAAGTTATTTTAAGTTTTATTATGCAAAAGAGGGGCAGCTTGATTATTTAATTTTAAAGCTATAGCGGAGCAAGATTTTACTACAGATCTGATGTTTGGGCTAGAGGGGAAATATCATGTCTTCCATTCTCTGGAAGTCTTTAAAAACATATATTTCTGTGAGGAACTCCAGTCTTACTTCTCACTTCAGTGTGAGCTCAGATACTCTTTTGATCAACTCCCAGAGAAGATACCAACTCTCTATTTCACTCCTGGTTTGAAGTTTCAAAGGACCGAAAGACAAGAAGATGGGCGTTGAAGAGTCTACTCTAACTATCTCCTCTACTGTGAGGACTTCCTTTGGAGGGCTCAGAGGCTGGAATTTTAGAATATATAACACTGTTGAGGGAGCCCAGAAAGCCTCCATGGTATGGTTGGTTGGAAAAATAAAAGGCCTTAACAGACAACATGTTCCTCAGTGAATATGAAAGTGAGGTCTCCTTCAAGCTGAACTCAGTTCCGGGAGATGTCATAGACACATACTGAGATGAAGTTCACAGATATTTCACAAGTCTTCAAACTTGCAAGGTTCATGTTTTTCACAGATTTTCAGACTCACAAGATCCCCGTTGATGTAGCCTTGCAATAAAGTAAGAATTAGTTCATCAAGTCTTGTGTCCTGTCTGGTTTGTCTGGGAGGGTGACATTAATCTTGTAAGACTGAGAGTACAGACTTCCTGCTGCTATTTTTAATTTCTTGAGTCCAAACTAGGTCCTTTCTGTGACCATTAAGCTAATGGGGGTTCCTCTGTTTATTGTTTGATTATTTCTTAGGTGGCATCTCTTTCCCTCATCCCCCAAGGTTCTCCTCACAACACATTATGATTATGATCAAGGGAATTCTTTTTTCCCCCTTTTCATTTTGTTTCTGGCTTTCTAACATTCTTCTCCTTCTCCTCCTCCTCCTCCTCTTTCTCCTTCTTTTTGTAAAGTCAACACAGTGTATTATTTTTACATAATGCCACATTGTTGTTATTTTTAATCATGGTGCTTGTGCAATGCTAAGATAAAAGGGATGCCATGTATTTTTCTGAAGCTATGGATGATCAGGAATAAATCTTCTTCTTCTTCTTCTTCTTCTTCTTCTTCTTCTTCTTCTTCTTCTTCTTCTTCTTCCTCCTCCTCCTCCTCCTCCTCCTCCTCCTCCTCCTCCTCCTCCTCCTCCTCTTCTTCTTCCTCTTATTCTTTTATTCTTATTCTTCCAGGGGAGGCTTAAATTTATAGCAATAGCAATAGCAGTTAGACTTATATACCGCTTCATAGGGCTTTCAGCCTTCTCTAAGCGGTTTACAGAGTCAGCATATCGCCTCCACAGTCTGGGTCCTCATTTTACCCACCTCGGAAGGATGGATGGCTGAGTCAACCTTGAGCCGGTGAGATTAGAACCGCTGAACTGCAGATAACAGTCAGCTGAAGTGGCCTGCAGTACTGCACCCTAACCATTGCGCCACCTCGGGCAAGCTATCTAAACATTCTGACATTGTAAGATTATAAGAATACACCTTTGCTTCCTACCCGCAAATATTCCAAGTTGATTTGCAAAGCAGTATCTTGTGTAATGGTCAATGGATAACTTCTAGGAAACACAGGTAGTGGAATGGAAATGAAACTGGCAGATTCTGGATATGGGCCAATTTAGCCACCCTTTCTGGATGCACAATGGGATTTGAGAATTAACTTGAGGAACAGCAGAACCACAGCCAACACAAGAATCTGCGAAGAGAAATCATGAGCCCAAAGCAGGAATGGATGTGGGGAAAAGGATCCCTTAATTGACCTTTAGTTTTCCTGGTTTATTTTTTTATTCATAACTTCACAAAAATGCTAGGGAGAGTTTTGATGGCACCTCCAAGCTATGATTTTAAGTACTAGATTTTTTTAAAAAGCAAGTGGAAAGTTCAGAGAGAATAGAGAATGCAAAGGCACGTAAGAGTCGCAATAAACTAAAACAGTAAAACGTGATATGAAATTGCAGTAAAAGGTAGAACAAATGATAAATTTCATTTTTAAATACACGAGAAGTGAGAGGTCATTGAAGGAGAGTAAGGTTTTCAAAGAAAGAAAAAACACAAAACCTGAGTAATTTATTACCCCAAAGGCAGACTTTGCTAAAATGCAATGCAATGAATTATTTTTCCCTGTTTATACCACAAGAAATCTGAGGGACAGATGTCAGCAACAGGCATAAATTTCCCAGGAGATCTGATGGGAGGGAGGGAGGATATAAAAAAGAGATTCAAGGCAGAGAGATTCATGCCAGAATAGGTGATAAAACATGTGAGCATCTGAATCCTAGCAGAGCTGCAGAGCTATAAGGGGGGGAAAAAATCTGCATACTCCCCAGAGGGATTCGGAAAGAAAAGGCTAGATGGCATTGAAAAGATATTCCAGAGAGATTTGAAAGCCTTGGAGAAAATGGAAGATAGGAATCTGAACAGTGATCCAAAATAATAGACTTGAGATGATCTAGTCTGCAGACAGAAGTCATCCAAGAACAAATGATTCACCAATGCTCTTTGAGGTCCACCTATAGCAGTAGGAAGTGGAAGAATAACCAACAACAAGCCATGAATCAAGATTAAACATATGACCTTAAGCCAATACTTGTCTTTAGAAACTAGGCATTTGAATGTCTGTAAAGATTCCCAGTCATCCAGATCATGGTGGTCCCAAAGGTGCTTTTTCAGGAGGCAACTGGACTTTTCTCTTTGAAGATGTTTTGCTTCTCATTCAAGAAGCTTCTTCAGCTGTTACAGGATGGAAGGATTTGTGTTCCTTGCAGACAGCTGGTCATTTGCATCCTTTTAGAGGGTCTTTGAAGCACTTGGAGGTTTATCTGTGTCCTCAGGGTCACCTGAGTGGTGCAAATGGTTCCTGTAGTCTGGAATTTTTCCCTCTGGAAATCCATTCCTACTCTCAACATCATTTGAAGGGTATTCACCCCAAATCTGTAGAGATCCTCAGTCATATCCAGGTCTTGGCTGTCCCAAAGGTGGATTTTCAAGAGGCAACTGGACTTTCTTGTTTTTCTTTTCTTTTGAAGACATTTCTCTTCTCACCCAAGAAGCTTCTTCAGATGTGATAGGATAATGGGGAATGGAAGGATTTATATTCCTTGTGGAACAGCTGATCATTTGCATCCTTTTAGAGGGTCGTTGAAGCACTTGGAGGTTTAGGCATTTGCATCATTCAACAACAAAGAAATGGACACTTGATCCTACAATTCCTCCAGCATTCATACAATAACTATCATATGCAGACCTGAAACAACAACAACGGGGTAGGTCTCTGACTATGCAGTTGTGGCCACCATTGTGAGTCCTTTTTCATCCTCTTATCCCAGATGTTTCTTGACATGAAACCATATTGTATTCTTGGGTCTCTACCATGGAACTTGATGAATCCTTGGACTACGATTGACATCTCCAGAGGTTTATATAATGCCACATAGGATAAATGTAATAATTTGGGGCCAGAATGGATCAGGATCATCCTCATAAGGACCCATGTGGTATAGTGGTGATTGCGTGGGGCTAGAAACAGAGAGATCCAGTCATCAAGGCTGACTGGGTGACTTTGAACTAGTCACTCTCCGTCAGCTCAATCTACATCTCACCATTTTTATTTATTTCTGTGCAATAGAGAAGACTCTTCTTCTGGATCCCAATAGTTGGAGTTTTTTTTTTCCACTGATGGGATCTGATGTAAGTCCTCTCTGCCAGCATGAGAAGGGGCAGGGACATGATACTGGGATGAGGTAGTTTATCAAGTAGTGGTTCATTTGCTAAATTGCATCTGATTCTTCATGACCCCATGGACCATAGCATGCCAGGTAATCCCCCTATCCTCCACTGTCTCCCAGACTTTTCCCAAATTCATCTTCACTGTGTCAATGACACTATCTAACCACTTCATCCTCTACCACCTTCTTCTCCTTTCTTTCCCAACATCAGCACCTTTTGGGTCCTCACTTCCCATCTGGTGGCCATTTGAGCTTCAGCTTCAGAATCTGTCCTTCCAAAGAAGACTCCTTTAGGAGATTCATCAGGTAGCCTGCACCTCTGACTTTAAGGTCACAGCCTACACCTCAAACTGCATTCTGGGGTAGATCGGTAAACAGTGAAGTTGATGGAGGAGAAGTGTTATATGGGCCATCCTAGGGGCACCAAACAGTAATTGTTGTGGGGGGGAAATGGAAGAACCCACTTTCTGCTCTTCTTAGAAAAAGCAAAACACATGTAATAAATAAACAACACACTTAGTTACGGCCCAAGCAAATCAGAAAAAAGTAAATCAGCAGCTATGTAATCCAAAGTACCTATTATATCATACAATAGCATGAAGCACTTGTGTTTTATGATCTTCATGCACACACATCAGAGGTGGTATTCAGCAGGTTCTGACCAGTTCTGGAGAACCGGTAGCAGAAATTTTGAGTACTTCAGAGAACCAGCAAATTCCACCTCTGGCTGGCCCCGCCCCCATCTATTATCTGCCTCCCGAGTCCCAGCTGATCGGGAGAGAATGAGGATTTTGCAGTATCCTTTCCCTGGAGTGGGAAGGGAATGGATATTTTACAGCATCCTTTCCCTGGAGTGGTGAGAGAATAGAGATTTTACAGTATCTTTCCCCTACCATGGCCACCAAGCCACACCCACCGAGCCATACCATGGTCACCAAGCCATGCCCACATAACTGGTAATAAAAAAAAATTGAATCCCACCACTGACACAAATGCACACACAGAGAGATAAAACATTATTAAAAATATGTTTAATACTAGAGAAACCATGAAGCTGTTCTAGTTCATATTATCACAATTCTTCCTCTATTTCCAAATGTGTTTACATGGTGCTAGAAAACAAATATATGGTAACTTGTCTGTGGGGAAAAAAAAGAAATAATGGAATATTTCCAACCCCGAACTACATTTTCAAAATCTCTAAGGAGAAACTTGGAAATGCTTGAATTTGTTTCTTGTTAATGGAAATTTCTGAGTCTTTCTCCCCATAAAAATTGATGAATTAGACCTAATTTCACTGAATTAATGTGGCTCAAAATAACAAACTCAGGATGACTTTGCTTTATGTTTTCATCTGAATTTGAGTGGCCACAAAGAAAAGCCAGAAATTAGTTTTGACTGGATGATGTGCTACATCATTTCTACATTCAGTGATAATAACCATATATTTGTATTATTTCTCCCTGGGGTGAAAACATGACAAGAAAATAAAATAAAATATACCTATACATTACATTAAGTGAAGACAAATTTGTTCCCGAGAGGCCATCTCTAATATTTTTTGGCTCGTTGCCCTGTGTAATTTTATTTTAAAGCTGCTTTTATTTTATTTTAAGTTGGAAATTGTCAATGCTATAAAACAAAGTATCAGTCTCCTTTATCAACTTGACTGCTAAGGAACACCATGGAAGCTGTTGCAATGCCAGACACATTCTTGAGGCGGGAGGAGAAATCTGAATTGATACCATAAAAAGGTAAAGGTTCCCCTCACATATCTGTGCTAGTCGTTCCCATCTCTATGGGCCGGTGCTCATCTCCATTTCAAAGCCGAAGAGCCAACACTGTCCGAAGACTTCTCTGTGGTCATGTGGCCGGCATGACTAAACGCCGAAGGTGCATGGAAGACTGTTACCTTCCCACCAAAGGTGATTCCTGTTTTTCTTCTTGCATTTTTATGTGCTTTTGAACTGATAGGTTGGCAGAAGATGGGACAAGTGACAGGAGCTCACTCAGTTATGCAGCGCCAGGGATTAGTCCAAGTTTAATACAACTTGATTTTGGCATGGTAGACCAAGTTTTACCATAAATTATCCTAAATGCAACTAGGTTATCTCCCCCCCTTCCCCAAACCACTGTTTATTTATTAAAGGTCCATCAATGTTTTATGCGAGATTAAAAATGGTCTCCAACTCCTGATATTATATTTGATGCTACCAGCAAAACTTTGCTCCCAATTCTCAAAGCTTCCTAAGAGTGATAATTAAAAAAACAACTCTGCATATAGAAATCTAGTAAGTCAGAGAGAAAGAAAAATGTTTCTATATGCTGAGGAATATGAATATGAATGAATATATTTAGGCGAAAAAATATTCAATCATGTGAACAATATAAAGTTGTGAATTCCGGATTTAGGTTTATCACCTCTGAAAGAATTAGACCTTCAAAAGATTTTATTTTGGAGCATCGTAAGAGGTGTGGTGGCCTAGAGGTGAAGACTCTCCCCCCCACACACACACAAACACTTGGAAGGTTGAGACTTCAATCCTGAGCAACGGTAGATGTTTCTTTATCGGAGTGCAAAGAGAAAATATCTTCTGTAAATTTCGGGTAGGTGTCAGGAAAGACATTTGGCCAGTAAATGTTCAGCTCCTGACTTTACCTCTAAATCAGTGGTTCCCAAACTTGGCAACTTTAAGACTTGTGGACTTCAACTCCCAGAATTCTCCAGCTAGCTCTTCTGACTGGAGAACTCTGGGAGTTGAAGTCCACAAGTCTTAAAGTTGCCAAGTTTGGGAACCACTGCTCTAAATTAAGGGATTACGGGGTCATAAAGAGAAGTCTTATTCAGCCACTTTTGACTGGTTTGCCCGAACCAGTAGCAGAAATCGTGGGTGGGCCTGCAAACTGATGATAACAAAATATGAAACCCACCCTGGTCATAAAAAGAAAATAAATATGACTTTCTCATCTCCTCTACTCCCCTTCTATCATATGAGATTGTATCAATCTCTCTAACAAGAGCTGTGGTGGCTCAGTGGTTAGAATGCAGTACTGCAGGATATTTCTGCTGACTGCCGGCTGCCTGCAATTTGGCAGTTTGAATCTCACCAGGCTCAAGGTTGACTCAGCCTTCCATCCCTCTGAGGTGGGTAAAAGGAGGACCCAGATTGTTGTACACTGACTCTATAAGCCACTGAGAGAGAGCTGGAAAGCACCGTGAAGCCGTGTATATGTCTAAATGCTATTGCTATTTTTTTCCCCACTAACTGCTTTGGGAGACATTGTAGTTTCCCTCTGATTGTGTATGTAAACAGAGATGCATCAAATATAGGCTTTTTGTGCATTGTTTTATGGCTACAAACCAGAAGTGGGTTTCTACCAGTTCGCACCTATTCGGTAGAACCAGTTCGTCAAATCTACCGAACCGGTTAGAAGAGGTTCCACCAGTGGACCCGGAAAGCAGGCCACACCTACAGAAGAGGTTCCAAATTTTTTTGAAACCCACCACTGGTCCTTGGATATGATTATTCTGCACTATCATGCTCATATTTATAAAACTCAGTGCCTCTGTGAAAGGTAAGGATGACTACTGCGTTTGTGGTGCAATCAGAACATTGCGTGTGTTGAAGTTGTTTTAACGCAAACCAAAGATGCCTTTTAAAAAACAAGTTTACATCATATTCTTATGCATGCCAGTGCTGTGCGTGAGGTAATTTAAGGTGGTTCTGACAAGTGTTGTCGGCATCTTCATATCCAGTCACATGAGCGGCAAGCCACTCCCATCCGGTCACATGGGCGGCAAGCCACTCCCACAAAGGAGGCCACACCCACAGAGTAGGTTCGAACAATTTTTGAAACCCACCACTGCTACAAACACTTGATATCTTCTGATGTAGCTACTTGCTAATCCAAGTCCAGGAAAATGGGACATTGAGAGAAAGACTTCACTTCTTCCAAATTGCTTCATATTCCTGTCAAAGCACGAGAGAGGAATGAAAAAAGTAATAGGGTTTAATATTTTTAAAGCCTTTTCTAAAGGCATGTATTCACTGAAAAGAGTAATGCTCAAGAGATACTTACTGGATTTCCATAGTGACTCTCTGTATATGAATATGTGGATTAATATATGCGACTCTCATCCTTCTGCTAGAATTATTACAAACAGAATTATTTCTCCATTTATGAAGGTTTCCCATGGAACTCCTCAACCATCTCTTTTAATCTCTCTCATGGTCATATCAGTACTGGAACCATTAAGTTGTCTTATCAGACCAATCATGTTCCGAGTAAAACCGAAGTGAAATCCGGACATAAACTCTGAATTTCATAAAACGTTTGCATATCTTGATGACATTTCTATTGGCAATCATGTGTATTCTTTACCAAAATGATTAATATTGTGTCTGGTAAAAGTAAAGATAAATAATCAAGCAATTCGATTAACTGAAATAAGGTTCATATTTTTCCAAAAGACTCTAATACTCCTAAAAAGATTTGGAAAAAAAAATATGGTGGCTTTTCTGGATTGCATTCCAAATCCAAATATAGTTATTTCAAGGAAAGCTTCTTCCTTTGTGGATGAAAATAAACCAGATTGCTTTAATCAAAACTGACAAAAAAAATGAATAAAAATTCTGCTGAATTAATGGAGGTTTTGTCTAAGATCCAGCTCCTGTACATCTGGCCCATGGGCCACACTGGAAAGAATAGCAATAGCAGTTAGACTTATATACCACTTCATAGGGCTTTCAGCCCTCTCTAAGCGGTTTACAGAGTCAGCATATTGCCCCCAACAATCCGGGTCCTCATTTTACCCACCTCAGAAGGATGGAAGGCTGAGTCAACCCTGAACTGTTGAGATTTGAACAGCCGAACTGCAGAACTGCCATCAGCTGAAGTAGCCTGCAGTGGCCCACGGTGCTTCTTCCAGTGAAAATGGAGCTTGGGAAAGCTGCATGCTTCCCTCCTGAGCTCTGTTTTTGCTTGCAGAGGGTTGCAGGAGGCCATTGAAGCCAAAAACGGAACTTGTGAGGGCTGTTGATATCACTTCCAAACTCCGTTTTTGCTGGCAGAGGGTTTCAGAGGCTGTCCCGGCCGAAAACGGAGCCAGGGAGCCTGTTTTTGCTGGCAGAGTGCTCGAGCCACCACAGGCGCCCCCAACATGAGTGACATGAGCTGGCCATGCCGACCCTGGCCACACTCACCCCATTCAACCAAGGTCAAACACAATCCTGTTGTGGCCCTCAATGAAATCGAGTTTGACACCCCTGGTGTAAGTGATTGTCAAGATTAATATTTGTTTTGAATCAATTTGATATTTCCTACAATATTACTCTACGAACAATGAAAAAAGCTCTGTTAAATTAGGCATAACTCACCTGCAAGAATTTCAGAATTCTGTTGAAATGTAACAGAATGGTACATAAAGTTCAATTTCCCTTAAGCTCCCAGTTTAAAGAGTTATCCGTGATAAAACATATGTCCCTAGAGCCGAAGAAGCTTCTTGGATGAGAAGCAAAATATCTTCAAAGAAAAACCATAAAATCCAGTTGTCTCTTGAAAAATAAAAAAGCACCTTTGGGGCAACCATGACTGAGAATCTCCATAGACATGCCCCTATATACATGTTTTTTTATTTTTTCTTTTAATTGTCCTAATTTTCCCTTCATTTGGAGCCAATCTTCATGTTTGTTTCATTTAGCATCACAGAGAAACAGTATCATTTAAACTGTCAGTGTATTTTTAAATTCTATAACCAAAATTTGGTATTATTCAATGGAAAGTTGCAGATATGCATAAAAAAAAGAGATTCCTCTTTACGATTAAAAAAAAAGAGTAAGACACCAGAATTACATTCTTGGATTGATTATATGTGTTCAGTTTATAACTCACAAACCGTCTTTCTGTTTTCTGTGATGAAAGATTGATCAATACGATTCCATGTCTTCAAGGTTTAATGCTGTGTTTAAAGACTGAACAGAGGTATATCTTAACATGTTTTTGATATTATGGGTTTTTTTTAAAAAAAAAAAACTTTCAGGGGAGATTTGTTCTTTTTGGTTGATTAAAGGAATCAAAAAGAACTTTTTGTGAGTCTGGCAGACAGAAGCAGAGAGTAGAGAAGGAAGAATAATGCAAGTGAAATTTAAAAAAAAGCTTCACTAAACCCACAACGCACACTGTGAAACAGCTTGAATCCAACAGCAAAGGTAAAGCTTGATTCAACCATGTGGATATTAAAGAGCAGGAAAATACACCCTGGTAGGCTTCATCAGCTAAATAAATAAGAGGAAAACCTTCCATAAAGGCCATCGCTTACAATGGATTTGCAACGGAGTGGGAGAGTACAGAAGAAGGATGAGTTTCATCGGCCATTGTATTCTCTCTGTGAACGCTTAGGGAAAACCCCCAAAATCTCACTTCTCTTAATAAGTCATTCCCAACCGCTTTAAGCAGACCACCGCTTTAAGTCCTGACAGAGACAAAACTCACGAGGGACCCTACAAACGACCTTCAAAATGAGCTCAAATAAAGTTAAGTGACACTAAGGAGGGCCAATCTGCTCGTCTCAAGCACCAGTTGTGAAAAGACTGATGAAGTATAATGCTCCAAAAATTGCTTCTGATGAAGGTGATCTCTTCAGGGGAAACTTTGGGAACGAAAGCTCTTGGTTTAATCGGGTGGAAAACGAGAACGTGTAAGCAGGCAACGGTTAATTTTTATCACTCTGTTTCTTTGGGTGTCTGTTTTTTTAAACTCCAGACTGAGAAAAAAAAATATGTTTTTGTTTTTTTTCATTTATGGACTGTAAAACGGTTAATGTGTTTCGACAACGCAGATGGATTTCAGTTTAACGAAACTCGGAGCAGGCGGCTAGAACCTGGGAACACATTTTGCTCCGATGGCAATTATTCAGGGCTGAAACTACCTGTCAGAAAGCAATTGATTTTATTGGTCTTTTAAAAGAGGCTAATCAGGTGGATCTTTTCTGAAAAGGAAATTGCCAAAGGCAGAGTCGGCACATTGTGCATTTCCCCCCCCCCGTATTTGTGTATTGTGCATGTGCATGCATATGCATGTGTGCGTATAAATGTCATCTCATATAGGAGTGATAGAAGAGTTTTCATAAAGGGAAAGGGAAGTTTCTTTTGAATCAGCTCCTAATGTTAGAATAGAATAAAATAACAGAGTTGGAAAAGCAGTTAGCAGTTAGTCTTATATACCGCTTCATAGGGCTTTCAGCCCTCTCTAAGCGGTTTACAGAGTCAGCATATCGCCCCCACAGTCTGGGTCCTCATTTCACCCACCTCGGAAGGATGGAAGGCTGAGTCAACCTTGAGCTGGTGAGATTAGAACCGCTGAACTGCAGATAACAGTCAGCTGAAGTGGCCTGCAGTACTGCACCCTAACCACTGCGCCACCTCGGCTCTTGGGACCTTGGAGGTCTTCTAATCCAACCCCCCTGATCAGGTAGGAAACCCTACACCACTTCAGACAAATGATTATCCAATCTCTTCTTAAGGAATTCCAGTGTTGGAGCATTCACAACTTCTGGAGACAAGTTGTTCCACTGATTAATTGTTTGAACTGTCAGGAAATTTCTCCCTAGTTCTAAGTTACTTCTCTCCACAATTTGTTTCCACTCACTGCTTTTTGTCCTACCCTCAGGTGCTTTGGAGAATAGTTTGACTCCCTCTTCTTTGTGGCAACCCCTGAGATATTGAAACACTGCTATCATGTCTCCCCTAGTCCTTCTTTTCATAAGACTAAACATACCCAGTTTCTGCAGCTGTTCTTTATATGTTTTAGCCTCCAGTCCCCTGATCATCTTTGTGGCTCTTCTCTGTACTCTTTCTAGAGTCTCCACATCTTTTCTACATCGTGGTGACCAAAACTAGATTCTTTACAAAGGCCTTATAAAGTGGTATTAACACTTCACGTGATCTTGATTCTATCCCTCTGTTTATGTAGCCTAGAACTGTGTTGGCTTTTTTGGCAGCTGCTGCCCACGGCTGGCTCCTATTTAAATGGTTGTCCACTAGGACTCCAAGATCCCTCTCACAGTTACTACTATTGAGCAAGGTTTAACTTAATCTATACCTGTGCATTTTGTTTTTCTTGCCTAAATGTTATTTAACCTCCAGGTGAAGTTATACGGAAAACGGAGCGTCTCATCTCTTTTATGGATTCTTTCAATTGTCAAACTGCTCTTAAAATTAGGAAAGTTTGTATACCATTTAGTCAGGATGAATCCTATTACTTAAATCTATTGTTTAAAGTTCTTCTCTCTGAGATTATAAGAACAAGACAGACTTGAGGGCTTTCACAGAGATGAGAGATGTTAACTTATTTTCCAAAGTACCTGAAGGCAGGACATGAAATAATGGGCAGAAGATAATTAAAAAGAGATCCAATCCAGAACTAAGGAGAAATGCCCTGACAGTGAGAACAATTAATCAATGGAATGGCTTGCCTCCAGAAGTTGTGGTTGCTCCATCCCTGGAGGTTTTGATGAAGAGATTGGACAACCATTTGTCCAGAATGATATTGAGTCAACTGCTTGAGCAGGAGGTTGATTAGAAGACCTCCAAGGTCCCTTCCAACAATGGTGGGATTCAAAATTTTTACTACCGGTTCTGTGACCATGGCTTGGTGGGTGTGGCATGGCTTGGTGGGCTTGGCATGGTGGGCATGGGAGGGGAAGGATACTGTAAAATCTTCATTCAGAGTCGAGGTGGCACAGTGGTTAGGGTCCCCTTGCATATATGTGCTAGCCATTCCCGACTCTTTCTCTTCCTCTTTCTCCTTAATTGCTAATGTTAATCTGTTCATTTCTGCACATTCTAATATTTTCCTTATCACCTTCTCATCAATGGGAACCTCTGCATTTTCCAATGTTGTGCAAATACAATTCTAGCAGCAGTTAATACATGAATGATTAAATATACATTCTCTTTATTACAAATTTCAGGTAGAATTCCTAGCAAAAATGTTTCTGGCTTTAGCTCAATATGTTGTTGAATCATCTCTTCCAACTATGTCTTAATTTTTGTTCAATACTTCTTAAATTAAACAATTAAAGCAAGTTGCTTCTAAAATATAAAGGTAAAGGTTCGCTTTGCACATAGGTGCGAGTCATTCCTGGCTCTAGGGCGTGGTGCTCATCTCCGTTTCAAAGCCAAAGAGAAGTGTCTGTCTGAAGACATCTCTGTCTGAAGACATCTCTGTGGTCATGTGGCTGGCACGACTAAACACTGAAGGTGCACAGACACTGTTACCTTCCCACCAAAGGTGGTTCCTATTTTTCGACCTACATTTTTACATGCTTTTGAACTGCTAGGTTGGCAGAAGCTGGGACAAGTAACGGGAGCTCACTCTGTTATGCGGCGCTAGGGATTTGAACTGCCAAACTGCTGATCTTTCTCATCAACAAGCTCAGCATCTTAGCCACTGAGCTATCGCATCCCTTGCCAAGAAAACAAAACAAACACAATATTTGAACGATTGGGGCAATTTGGAAAGGAACCATATTTCAGTCCTGCCAAAGGTCAGTCTTATTTGTTTCTTTTTTTTAAAAAAAAAAAAGTGAGAATCTCTTTTCATAGGTCCAGAAACAGAACTGTGAGCATTATTGCAAGTGTGATTCTCCCTTCTCCTCTCTCCGGATGTGATATATTGTCCCATATACATAATCTTGGAAAGTTCACAGCAGGAGTCTAAACTGATCAATAGGTTTTACACCTCACGCTGTTTGTCACTGTAAAAAAAAAATGACCCAACTCGGATGGAACTATAAGAATGAAAGAAATGCCCTACTGTGGTGTATAAACAAAATTCTTTTTCCATCAAACAGTTGCAGGAGGCTACATTTTTCACCCCTGACATTAGATAGTTTACGTGAGTTAGATTTGCAATCTATTCGCTGCTTTGCTAGCTGGGTGGTGGGTACGGCTGGTGCTTATGGTCACCCTGAAGATATATGCCTGCACAGGCGTGCCTAAATCTTTTTGTGGAAATGGAAGAAAACCTGTTTTCTTGCAGAGCATCTGCGCCGTATTCTCCTAGGCTTTCTCTTCCCTCCAAACATTCTGCATTTCATTCACTGTAACATTACATGTTTTGATTCATTCGTTTTCTTCGGGGGAAGTCAACTAGTCACATCCTAGTAATTTCATTCTTTGCACAACTGTTTAAGTAATGTCTAATTACCTAGAAAATATCTAGCAATGCAAATATTGTGAGACAGGCAGGTGGGTATCTCGGAGGACGGCCAAATTGTTCTGAGGTTATAAAGAAGGGCAGGAGAAGAATAACAATAATTCTTAGTGTGTGTGTATGTGTACACGGATACATAGATGTGATGCACAAGCCTTACCTCCAAGGACTCATTTCCTATCTGTTCCATCAACTCAGAATCAAAATAATAAACACCGGGAAGAAATCAATACTCTAGTAAACAGAGTTCAAGAAAGACTATTTCCATTTTGTTTGACAGTGTTGGTTTATATGATCAGCTGAACAAGTATTCCCAACACTTGTCTGTCCATATTTAGTGATAAAAGTATTTCTTTGATATGTTTAAGTAAACAAAGAAAATACAAATATACCAAGACTTCCTATTGATGTTACTATCAGAAACCTACCACACCATCATAGATTTTCCCCCACCAATAAAATAGCTTTTTTTTTGTTTCCAATATTTTAGTGGTTCAGAACATTGTTTTATAATGAATGAAAGATTTTGGAATAGATCCTTAACAGCTCTACCCTATGACAAAAGAAAGCCTATTATATTTTGTAAACAGATCTCCCATTTTGAAACTTATCATGTTCTCAGCCTTCTTTCCATTCATTTTATTTATTAGAGAATAATAATAATATGCTGAGCCCCATTATTATACCCTACTTTGTCTAAAAGGTGTTTTTTCCCCTTCAAAAGGCAACTGGACTGATGTTTCCTTGAAGAAAACATTCCGCTTCTCATTCAAGGAATTTCATCACTTCTGGTGGTCCACAGACATCTATCTTGTCTAATTTATCTTGTCTACTTTATATGTCCTTGTCTTTCCAGAGTTCAAATGTAAGTTTTTCCCCAAGACCTTTATAGTAGAGATGAAACCCAAACATTCAATATATGGAAACATCCAGCCTTCATGGGTATCCTCATGCTATAATTCTGGACAAGCAAGAAAGTGGAAAGAGTAGTATTTATTACCTGACCTCAGTAACAGGAAAGGTTACTTCAGTGTTGTAGCCCAGCAGGAGCCATTGGAGCTGCAAACAGACTCCAACATCTCATGAGTCGGCTCTGGAAGAGGTGGAGGACTCTGAGCAGGGCACAGAGAGGCTGGTTGGCCACCAGGAGGCGCCTGAGGCATGGAGCAGTGGTGAGAGCCGAAGGGAGTGAACTCATGATGCCTTGGAGTAGTGACTAGGAGACAAGGGAGGTGGTCCTGGATGCCAGGCAACGCTGGGCAGATCGACGGAGAAAACAGCTATGCAGTTACAAAAGATAATTGGACTCAGCTGCTTGTAATTAGGCTCCTCTCAAGTTTGTATTTAAGAAGGGACTCGGGGAGGAGTCTGATTTGCAGGATTCAACTTCATTCATAATGCTGGAGAAGCTGTTATCTGTCTCTGTTGAAGTCTGAGTTGGTGCCAAGGTTCTTATCTGTTTGTTTATGCTTGGGCTTTCAGCCACCAAAGTTTATGTTTCCTGTTAATTAAAGTGCTGTGAAATTCCAGTTAAGCTTGTCTCGGCATTCGTTACTGGATGGAGAAGGGGGTCAGAACACTTCAGTATCAATATTTAAGTTCCTGTGTGATGGATACCCCAGGCAAATTATTCTCCAAATTTCTTAAATTTGTCAGCCCTTCCTTCTGAGAGATCTTCAGTAGAAGATCCCTGCAGCTAAATTACAAATCCTCTGCATGGAAACAGAAGCCCTACTACTTGGTTGCATTACAAAACCATTTATAATGCCTGTTGTTTTGGCAGAAACCTGTTAGCACCCTACTGTGCTGTTCTGGTTATCCAGATAATGAATTGCAATGCTGTCCAGCAGATGATCAGTCTTTAGCTATCTCCAGTTTCTGTTTTGGTCTCCAAAAGTGTTGATTCCTCCATACATTTCCCACCCACCCCACAAGTCCCACCTGACCCCAAACTGATATTAGACCAATCAATCAGAACAGATCTGGAAGGGACCTTGGAGGTCTTCTAATCCAACCCCCTGCTAGAACAGGAGATCCTTTCAGACAAGTGGCTATCCAGTGTTTCCTTAAAAACATCCAGTGTCAAACACCTCCAACTTAGCAATAGCAATAGCAATAGCAGTTAGACTTATATACCGCTTTATAGGGCTTTCAGCCTTGTCTAAGCGGTTTACAGAGTCAGCATATTGCCCCCACAGTCTGGGTCCTCATTTCACCCACCTTGGAAGGATGGAAGGCTGAGTCAACCTTGAGCCGGTGAGATTAGAACCGCTGAACTGCAGATAAGAGTCAGCTGAAGTGGCCTGCAGTACTGCACCCTAACCACTGTGCCACCTCAGCTCTGAAGGTGAGCCATTCTACCGGTTGATTGTCCTCACTGTTAGAAGGTTTTTCTATAAATTCTAGGTTGCTTTCTCCTTGAGTAGTTTCCATCCATTGTTTCTTGTCCTGCCTTCTGGTGCTTTGGGAAATAAGTTGACTCCCCTCTTCTATGTGGAGTCCCTCAAATACTGGGATACTGCTAACATGTGCCTCCTCCAGTCCTTCTTTTCTCTAGACTGTTCTTGTTGTTGTTAGTTGTGAAGGTGTGTCATCATGACCCATGGACAACGTTCCTCCAGGCCTTCCTGTCCTCTGCCATCCTCTGGAGTCCATTTAAGCTCAGGCCTACTGCTTCGGTGACTCCATCCAGCCACCTCATTCTCTGCCGCTCCCTTCTTCTTTTGCCCTCAATCATTCCCAGCATGGGGCTCTTCTCCAGGGAGTCCTTCCTTCTCATTAGGTGGCCAAAGGATTTGATTCTCTAGACTAGCCAATCCCAAATCCTTCAACTGTTCTTCATATATTTTTGTCTCTAGGTCTTTAATCATTGTCTTCACACTTTTTCCTAAAGTCCCAACATCTGTTGTGTAAAGTGGTGACCAAAACATGATGCAGTATTCCAGGACTGGCCTTACGAAGGATGTATAAAGCGGAACTTTATAAAGTGGTATTCTCATTGTACTCTAGAATGTGAAATCAAAAGCTGGAAATTCGAGAAGTACCAGGTTGCTTGTAAAATCTTGCACCTGTTGTGTCCCGCTACTGGCCAGCAGAGCTGGCAGCAGATTTGGACAGTGAGGAAGTTGAGGAGGAACATGGGCCAGTCCTGGAGTCTGGGGAAGGCTCAGATGAGGGCTCGGTATCAGAGGCAGAGAGGGGGCCAGGGCCATCTGACAGTTATTAGCTGCCTTCAGAGTCAGACATCAGGGAGGCAGATGAACAGCTGGAGCCTGTTCCCACTGTGCGCATGTGCCGAGTTTCCAGACGAAGGGAACAGCTAGAGAACAGGGGTCGATTTTGGAGTAAGACAACAGGTGGCGATGAATGCCCCCTCCTAGAGGAAATAAAAGAGGAGTGAAAAGGGAGTAGACTTTGCAGGAGACAATTAGATTGCTTAATTGGTTTGTGACTCTCTGAGACTCCTTGCCAAGTTTTGCAGATATCGGCCTGGCAGCTCTCCAAGCCAGATAAGGTCTGTGACAGTAAATCCTCCCTTGAAAGACTTTGCTGGGTGTGAATGAGTGGATTTCACAGTCAATTAATAAAAGGGTTTTTTGTCAGGACAAGGAGTTCTCAGGAAGCTTCAGTCAGAACAGCACCTCACTTCTCTATGGGATTAAGAAAAAAAAACCAGAATAAATGAGGATCAAGAATGATACAAGCTGCTACAATCTCATCCGGACAATGAAAGGGACCCCAGAGAATCTCCAAGCATGCCTTGCGTTGTCTGGGCAGCGATGGTTAGAGGCTTAAGAGCAAGAACAATCCAAAAGCTGGACCAATGGGTTTTTAATTCAGTGGTGCAACTCAGCCAGACCTTAATAAATTGTTTGGGGACTAGGGAAGTTCAAAGCCAAGAGCGGCTGATTTCCCTAGAGCCAATCAATATGAGAAGCGTGCGAGTGGAGGAACACAGCCGAGTAGATTTTGTCCTTTCATCACTAGCTGCAGATGGCATGTAATTTAAGGATGCCTGTTCAGTGAAATTTACTAGCTCCTCTAGAGAATGCACAAATGGATTTGCATTTAAAAATAAAAATAAATAATAAGAATAAAAAAAAACCCCACCAAAACAATTGCAGTGTGCATAGCATGTAAACTAAAAACCGCCGGAGTAAACTCTGACAGAAAAGCAAAGTTTGCTTCTCTATATGAGAAGGGAAGAATACATTGATTCCCGCAATGGACGAACGGCTGCAAAAGTTGATGGAGATAGCAGAGAGGGCTAAATTAAAGAAAAGAGCCCAATTAATGGTCCCAAAAGTGTGTTGGAAGAAAAGTCATTCTGGGTTCAGCTCCAAGTGGGGAAAAAAGACACTGGAAACATGGAGGCTGCTTGGAAAGATGGCAAATGGGCGATCACATGCTTCAAAGATGTTGAGTGAAGAAAAAGAAGCGAAGGAGGTTGCTGAGAGTTCCTGAGATTTTTATGCTCTTTGTTCGGCCCCACCTCTCTGCTTCCTGTTCCTGGTGTAATAAATGTATTCTGATTGGTTGTCAGACTCTCAGGGGCTACCAAAGCCTTAGCTAACTTTGTAGGGTGTGTATCTCTGGAGTCCCAAGCTTGGCTGTGTTCCCAGGTGCCCTGTGGTAAGATGGGTAAAGGGCTAATACTATCATGTCTTAGTCCCATCACCCTGGAGCTGAATAGGTGTTATAGAGCTGAAGACTTTGTCATGTAGAATAAACTGGCTCAGACATTTTAATGATCCATTGACAAAGGTGTGGGCTGTTAAGAGTAAGTCTGTTTCCTGCCTAAAACATGTTTCTCTATTTCTTATCCAGGGAAATGTAATAATGCCTTCTTAATATTTCCCAGTATTAATTTCATTTTTCTAGCAGAGGGGTGGGTTTTCACTTCCTACAGCTGCTTTTTCAAGAGAACACTTGGACCTTCTTGGTTTTTTTGGATGATCAAATATAAATCTTTCCATTCCCCCACATCCAGTCAGAGTTGGAGAATGTCTTCAAAGAAATCCAAAAAAAACCTCCAGTTGCCTCTTGAAAAAGAAAAAGCACCTTTGGGACCACCATGACCTGGATGACTGAGAATCTCTGTAGACATTCCTTTGAAAAGGTTTTGCTTCTCATCCAAGAAATCTCTTCCATTTTGAAGAGGAAGAACTGAAGGAGCTTCTTGGATGAGAAGCAAAACATCTTCAAAGAAAACGCAGAGAGTTCAGTTATCTCTTGGGAAAAAAAGCACCTTTGAGACAACCATGACTTGGATAACAGAGGATCTCCATAGACATTTCTTTGAAAATGTTTTGCTTCTCATCCAAGTAGCTTTTTTCACTTCTGAAGACGAGGAACTGAAGTAGCTTCTTGGATGAGAAGTGAAACATCATTTAAAAAAAAATAAGAAAGTCCAGTTGCCTCTTGAAAAAGCACCTTTGGGGCAACCATGACCTGGATGACTGAGAATCTTCATAGACAACCCAATTAATTTGGTTTCTCATTGGAAACCTCTTTTGGACTTTGTGCTTGAGGTGGGGGAAAAAACCCCCAAAACTTTTGGGTTTTGCTGACCAGATGGGTTTGTTGCTGTAGAAATAGTTCGTATATATTGTTAACGAAAAATTCATCTGGTTGACTTCCAATCCAGGAGCAAGGCAACAAAGAAAATAAAATGGAGACTGATTGGAAAGAAAAAAAAGGAGGAGAGAAGGAGAGAAGAAAGGAGGGAAGGAAGGAGGGAAGAAAGGAGAGAAGAAAGGAGGGAAGGAAGGAGGGAAGGAAGGAGGGAATGTAGGAGAGAAGGAAGGGGGGAAGGAAGGAGGAAAGGAAGGGGGAAAGGAAGGAGAGAAGAAAGGAGGGAAGGAAGGAGGGAAGGAAGGAGGGAAGGAGGGAGGGAAGGAAGGGGAGTAGGAGAGAAGAAACGAGGGAAGGAAAGAGGGAGGGAAGGAAGAAGAAGTAGGACCGTTGTAAGATAAGATGGATCTATGGGATGGTAAGAAAGCAATCTTCAAGTATATTGTCAACTGTAGGGAAAAATTGTTATAAATATATATTATTAATAACAGTTATGAGATCATATAATTGTGAATGTATATATGAAATTGTTAAAATAAAATAAAAAAATAATAATAAAAAAAATCCATTTATTGATTAGCAGAACCAGCATGTGGTTCAAGGACAGTTGACAAATTAGCTTGATGAGTGCAAGGGTTTTTATATGTTTCTGAAATGCTGCTGGGGATTGTGCAATGTCCAAAATGTCCCTAAGGGGCATGTAGCTCAATGCAGTGAGCGCTGTGTTTTTTGCTATTCTAATGGTGGTGAGTTAATCCTATTGTGTCCTAAAGGTCTTGTCCTGTTCTTCTCAATCCCATCATCCTGGAACTGAAGATGCTTTGCTTATGAATAGATTGGCCCTGGATTTCTTAATGGGCACAAAATCTCCATCTCTAAAGACTTCAGGCATCTGCTGGAGGCTGTTTTATTATGCATGAAGACGGGGGTTGCATTTAAGAAAAGGTTTTCCCCATTTCTGTTTTGGGGAAATATAATATTGTACCTCTTTTAATATTCCCCCAAATATTTCATTCTCTAGAGGGGTGTGAAGGTTTCCACAATATAAAAGTAAAAAAAAAGTTGAGGTTTTATGTTACTACTTTATTCTACTGAACCAAAAAGAGTCAGAAATCAATGTTTTTCCCCTTTTACCCTACATGTTTCTCTCTTTTAACAGATTAACAGAGTTGGAAGGGACCTTACAGGTCATCTAGTCCAACACCCCCATTCCCCCACTCACCTTTTCTGACAAATGGCAGTCCAATCTCTTCTTGAAAGTCTCCAGGGATGAAGCCCCCACAACTTCCAAAGGCAACTTCTGTTCCATGGGTTGATTGTTCTCACTGTCAGAAAATTTCTCCTTATTTCTAGGTTGAATTTCTCCTTGTTCAGTTTCCATCCATTATTCCTTGTCTGGCCTTCAGGTGCCTTGGAAAATAGCTTGACCCCTCTCCTCTCTGTGGCAGCCCCTCAAATATTGGAAGATTGCTATCATGTCTTCCCTGGTCCTTCTCTTTACTAGACTAGCTCAGTTCCTGCAACTGTTCATCGTATATTTTAGCCTCCAGTCCCCTAATCATCCTGGTTGCTCTTCTCTGCAGTCTTTCTAGAGTCTCAACATCTTTTTATAGTGTGGTGACAAAAACTGGATGTAATATTCTAGGTGTGGTTTTGGTAGGGCTTTATGGAGTTCTATTAGTATCTCACTCGATCTTGATTATATCCCTCTGTTAGTGCAATTTAGGATTGTGTTGGCTTTTTTGGCTGTCGCTGCACACTAATAGCTCATATTTAGCTAGTTCTCTACTAAGATTCCAAGATCTCTCTCATGCTCACTGGTTTCACCCACTTTATATGTGTCCTTTTGGTCTTTCTCACCTAGTGTAGGACTTTACCTTTCTCTACATTGAATTTCATTTTGTTAAATAAGGCCCAATGTTCAAGTCTGTCAAGATCCATCTGAATCTTGAGCCTATCTTCTAGGGTGTTGGCTATTCCTGCCAGCTTAGTATCATCTTTGCCTTTTTCGTCCCTTATTTTCCCCCTTATCTGCATTTATCTTTGCATGTATTTGTATTTTAGATAGATAGATAGATAGATAGATAGATAGATAGATAGATGGATGGATGGATGGATGGATGGATGGATGGATGGATGGATGGATAGATATAGACAGACAGACAGACAGACAGATGAGATAGATAGAAGACCCACACACTGAGATGATAGATGATAGATGGTAAATATGATATAGATAGATAGATAGATAGATAGATAGATAGATAGATAGATAGATAGATAGATAGATAGATAGATAGATAGATAGATAGATAGATAGTTAGAGAGAGATATGAAGATAAATGATAGATGATAGATGATAGATGATAGATGATAGATGATAGATGATAGATACATGGGTGGACAGACAGACAGACACTCAGACAGATAGATCATGAGTTGTTAGAATCCCATCTCTTCATGATGTACAAGCAATGAATGAGATGGAGGAAGGAGAGAAGAGCACATTTAGTTCCTCCTCCTGTTTGTATTTTATATTTTGATAAACTCATAAAATATTTGAAGAAGCATGGGAAGGGAAGCATAGCTATCTGGGAACCACTCTGGAGGAGCTTTGAGGCCTCTGGGGAAGTGTCTTTTCCTTTTCTATTTTTCCAGCTCCACAGAAAATATAGCTATGAAATCAATGCCCACACCGCTTGCCAAAACCTAAATTAGAAATAAGGATCATCGTTTAGAGTTTATGGCTTTCTGGCATCTCTATTGTGCTCAAAGGAAGCGTTGACACCGGTGACTTCGCTGGCAGAATGATACGGGATATTCAGCGGTTCACCAAAGCAACCACAGTTTGCTTGGTGTGCAAAAAGAAGAATATTATCTCTTTGGCTGAAATCATCACTTCACAGAAGGGTTGGCTGAGGATTGAAAAGAAGTCGAGGGAGAGGAGAAGAAAATAAAGGAGAGAGAGAGAGAGAGAGAGAGAATCCAAAGCCAAGAGGCTAAAAAGGCCATTGAGAAGATGGTGCTAAGAGAACATGCCCTAAAGGGAGGACATTTGGGAGAATGAAGCTTCATTTAATATATAAATATAAGAGGGGAAAATGAGACCTTAAGCAAATTGAGGCCATGCCCAAAAACAGTAATGGAGGAAGAGTGAGAATTAAATTTCATTGTTGGCTCTTATTTGCTTGTTGTTTTCATAAAGAAAAAAAAATCAACAAAACAGCTAGAAGAGTATACCACAAGTACTGATACCTTGTTCTTTTCCCTCACAATTTCCTGATGTTCTATATAATTAAAAATGTTTTTTCTCCCGTTTCCATCCTTTAATTCATAGATGAACGTCTGATTAACAAATATTTCCCTTGCTTCATTTTTTTTTCTTTCCAGTGTCAACATTTTAGAACTTGTTAGATATATGATATATGATAGATAGATAGATAGATAGATAGATAGATAGATAGATAGATAGATAGATAGATAGATAGATAGATAGATAATAGATAGATAGTTTGATTGATTGATTGTAAGTAGTTAGGTAGTTAGGTAGTTAGGTAGTTAGGTAGTTAGGTAGTTAGGTAGTTAGGTAGTTAGGTAGTTAGGTAGTTAGGTAGTTAGGTAGTTAGGTAGTTAGGTAGTTAGATAGGTAGGTAGGTAGGTAGGTAGGTAGAAGATAGGTAGGTAGATAGTAGTTAGTTAGTTAGTTAGTTAGTTAGGTAAGTAGGTAGGTAGGTCGATAGGTAGGTAGGTAGATGATATAGATGATAGATAGATAGATAGATAGATAGATAGATAGATAGATAGATAGATAGATAGATAGATAGATAGGCGGGCAGGCAGGCAGGCAGGCAGGCAGGCAGGCAGGCAGGCAGGCAGGCAGACAGATGAGATAGATAGAAGACCCACACACTGAGATGATAGATGATAGATGGTAAATATGATTACATAGATAGATAGATAGATAGATAGATAGATAGATAGATAGATAGATAGATAGATAGATAGATAGATAGATAGATAGGCAGGCAGGCAGGCAGGCAGGCAGGCAGATAAGTAGGTGATATAGATGATAGATAGATAGATAGGTAGGTAGATAGATAGATAGATAGATGATAGATAGATAGATAGATAGAGACAGGCAGGCAGGCAGGCAGGCAGGCAGGTAGATAGGTAGGTGATATAGATGATAGATAGATAGATAGATAGATAGATAGATAGATAGATAGATAGATAGATAGATAGATAGATAGATAGATAGATAGGCAGGCAGGCAGGCAGGCAGGCAGATAAGTAGGTGATATAGATGATAGATAGATAGATAGGTAGGTAGATAGATAGATAGATAGATAGATAGATAGATAGATAGATAGATAGATAGATAGATAGATAGATAGATAGATAGATAGATAGATAGATAGATAGATAGAGGCAGGCAGGCAGGCAGGCAGGCAGGCAGGCAGGCAGATAAGTAGGTGATATAGATGATGATAGATAGATAGATAGATAGATAGATAGATAGATAGATAGATAGATAGATAGAGACAGGCAGGCAGGCAGGCAGGCAGGTAGATAGGTAGGTGATATAGATGATAGATAGATAGATAGATAGATAGATAGATAGATAGATAGATAGATAGATAGATAGATATGAAGATAAATGATAGATGATAAATGATAGATGATAGATACATGGGTGGACAGACAGACAGACAGACACTCAGACAGATAGATCATGAGTTGTTAGAATCCCATCTCTTCACGACGTACAAGCAATGAATGAGATGGAGGAAGGAGAGAAGAGCACAGCGCTTACACTGTTTATCAATCACTGATGGTTCAAGTAGGGAGGAGGAACTAAATGCCTACCAATGATTTCAGGACCTTGATGGCATCCAGATGAGTGTCCGAAAGGCCGGAGAGATGCATCAACTTCCAAAGCTGGCTGAGAAAAAAAAACCAATGCACCAAACCATCTTGTGAACTCCAGCCTTCGATTCAAAGGAAAGAGAAATAGAAAACAGTGAAGAGAAGAGCCTCAGTTCGGTCCTGGCACTACATACGATAAGGCCTGATCTCCATTTCTCATTGCAGGTGTTAGGTAGCACATTTGCTGCCGAGAGGGAAGCACCTCCAGCCTTCCCTATTCAGCCATGCAATCTGGCCCTTCCTTTCTATTCATTCGGTTGTCGCATATGGACAGGAAACTTAATTAAAAGTTTGGGCTTGTCAGGGGGGGTTTGGACATTGATTGTTTCTAGATCGCTCAGCATTTCTGCTGTTCCTCCTGACCTTTTGATGTAAACAGCCTGCAATCACAATGAAGCATGCAAATCAACAAGCAGGTTTTAAAGAGGGTGATTTTTCCTTCTTCCTGGCTTTTGAGGAAGGCCAGGGATTTGAAATCTCTATGAGTTGAAGTAGCAATAGCACTCAGACTTATACACCGTTTTGCAGTGCTTTATAGCCCTCTCTAAGCGGTTTGCAAATTCAGCGCAGTGCCCCTAATAGTAGGGGGGTCTTCATTTTACCAACCTCGGAAGGATGGAAGGCTGAGTCAACCTTCAGCCGGTCAGCATCGAACTCCCGGCAGTAGGAAGAGTTAGCCTGCAATACTGCATTCTAATTACTGTGCTGTCATGGCAATGGAATGGAATGGAGAGGAATGGAAGAGAAGAGAAGAGAAGAGAAGAGAAGAGAAGAGAAGAGAAGACAGTAAAATAAGGAATAGAATAGAATTAATGTAATGTAATGTAATGTAATGTAGTGGAATGGAATAGAATAGAATAGAATAGAATAGAATAGAATAGAATAGAATAGAATAGAATAGAATAGAATAGAATAAGATAACTGTCGGTAATTGTGAACTGTCTTAAAATACTGTGGGAGAGGAAAGATTTTGCTGGAGAGGAATTCACTGTCAATTAAATAAGAGCCTAGATCAGAACAATACTATCAACTAGAACAGGGGTGTGAAACGTGCATTGTTACTGCAGCATCATGTGATGTATTGGGACTTCCCCCCCCCCTTTAGTAAACCAGGCGTGGGCATGGCCAGTGCATGATTCATCCAGCCCGCAGGCCACGAGTTTGACAGCTCTGAAATAGGACATCTTTCGTGGTCATGTTGCAAGGATTGGAGCTTGGTGGCGTGGAACTGCATATATAACATTCATGCTCCAGATAAATACTGAGGACCCTCTCCATGTATGCAATCATAAATGTTGGAACATTTTCCAATTCAATGTATCTGCATGATGAACTTGTACGACTTGGCGCACTATAATTAAAAATAGGAAAGGAATAAGAAATCTGGCTTAACAGTATAATGCAAATTTGCCCAATTCATTTTTTCTCACACTTAATCAGAATGCATTTATATACAAGCATTCATATTTTTTTTTTAAAAAAAAAACTATATTGCAGGAAAGTGTTCTGGAAAAATCCCTAAGTTGAAGAAAAAGCACTTGAAAAATGTATATATTAAGAAAGAACCGTAGAACGCATACCTTGGGAGAAATGCACGTGAAAATAGGTACAAATTTCCAAGAAGTTAAAATTGAAACGATGAATAAAAAATTAATAGGAATGAAGTGGCCTGATGTTGCTTCTTTGTTTTTTTTTAATAGTTCCACGTTGCTTTGCATTTGTGCCTATTTTTCTTCTTGCTTGGGAAAGGAAAGAGAATTTCAGCATTAATGAACTGTGCATTAATTTGCCTGAATTGCCTGAATTGTGTATATTTCCTTAATACAATCACATTTTCCTCTTCTGGATATTATATATAACTAATACACACACACACACAAACACACAAACTCACACTCACACACACACACAAATATGTATGTATGTATGTATGTATGTATGTATGTATGTATGTATGTATGCATGTATTTAGTGTCACAACCCCTGGTATGCCCAAATATGGGAGAAGGCCTATTGCTTCCTTTCTGCCTAAGATGTAATACCGCCCAGGTTCGATTCCCAGTAAGGGTATGGCTAGCTGATGAGAGCTAAATAGCTTGAAATAGATCTATACTAGTCTCCCTTTATTCATTTATCAGCACAAATACTACACAAATGTAACAAAGGCAACAGTAAAATATTGAGCTTTCTGTCTGGATGGTCTCTTGTGACGAGCCGATGGACAGAGAATGGAAGCAGTTAGCTTCCTCCCATAATTGGGGCATACCAGGGGTTGTCACTTTAAATATATACCTTTCTCCCTGGCTCATCTGATAACGGATCAGAGCCTGTGGCTTAGTGGTTGAAACATCTGCCTAATATGCAATACAGCCCAGGTTCGAATCCCAGTAAGGGTTTGGCTAGCTGATGAGAGCTAAATAGTTTGAAATAGATCTATCATAGTCTCCCTTTATTTATTTATCAGCACAAATACTACATATATATATATAAACTATTCTTGCTTTTGTACCAATTAACAGAATTAACAGAATAACAGAGTTAGAAGGGACCTTGGATGAATATCCTGCTAAAGCTGGAAACACTATCACATTTCAGACAACTGGCTGTCCAATCTCTCTTTAAAAACTTCCAGTGTTGGAGCATTCACAACTTCTGGAGGCAAGTTGTTCCACTGATTAATTGTTCTCACTGTCAGGAAATTTCTCCTTACTTCTAGGTTGCTTCTCTCCTTGATTGGTTTCTACCCATTGCTTCTTGTCCTGCCCTCAGGTCCTTTGGAGAATAGCTTGACTCCCTCTTCTTTGGGGCAGCCCCTCCAATATTGGAAGACTGCTATCATGTCTCCCCTAATCCATCTTTTCATTAAACTAGACACACCCAGTTCCTGCAACCGTTCTTCATATGTTTTAGTCTCCAGTCCCCTAATACTCTTTGTTGCTCTTCTCTGCACTCTTTCCAGAATCTCCACATCTTTTTAAGATTGTGGCGACCAAGACTGGATGCAGTATTCCAACTATGATCTTACCCTGTTTCCCCAAAAATAAGGCCTAACGAGAAAATAAGTCCAACATGATTTTTAGGATGCATGTAATATAAGCCCTAACCCCACCAATAATCCCCAGTTATGATTATCAGCCAGATGGATGCATTTATTACCGTATTTCCCTGAAAATAAGACCTAACCAAAAAAAAGCCCTAGTGCATCTTTTAGACCAAAAATTAATATAATCAATATTAATTAATTAAGTCTTATTTTTGGGGAAAGATGGTACCAAGACTTTGTAAAGCAGTATTAATACTTCAACGGTTCTAATGCTCCCTGAACTGAGAATATCTGCTAGGGGTTTAGATTCAAGTTTAAAGCAATCCTTTGGCATAATGAATAAAACTAAGGTATTTGTGAAATGAAATGTGTCACGGTCCTCTTTAATTTCTTAAATAAATAACTCACTCCGTGAAAAACCTGTCAACATGGTGCAAGTCTTCCACTATACCATTAGCACATATTCTTGACAGTTTATTAAAGTTTCACGCAGAAGTTGAACAGATTAGTCTAAATAACTTATTTTGCTTTAACATCAGAATTCTGATTTCTTTTCTTCTTTTCTTGCAAAGAACCAAATTTAAGCCAACGGGGATTGAAGTAGCGTTCATTCATCATCATTTGGCTGTGAACTTGCAAGATGCCAAAAATAGTAAACACTTGTAGAATGTCTGGTAATTGAAAGAAACAGTCAATTACATTTTAAACACTCATCAAGGTTAGACAAAGAGGCTCCTTAGTGCTTCCTCATAAGCCCTCGTTAGGAAATGTGCCAATAGTTGGTAAATGTGAAAGTTCAGATATGTTGTTGGTTCAGAATCTCACTTCCCTCTGCATATATCTTGAATGTGGGAGAATTACAATCTTGGTTATGGAAACGTGATCAACATAATGAATGAAGTTTCCTCTTCGGATTTTGGTCTAGGCTTCCCCAAACCACAAAGACCCTCCTTGTCCTGACAAAAGCCCCTTTTATTGATTGACTGTGAATTCTGCTTATTCACATCCAGCAAAGTCCTTGAAGGGAGGACTTACAGTGACAGACCTTATCTGGCTTGGAGAGCTGCCAGGCCGATATCTGCAAAACCTGGCAAGGAGTTTTCGGAGAACTAATTGTCTCCTGCGAACTCCACTCCCCTTTCGCTCCTCTTTTATTTCCTCTGGGAGGGGCCGTTCATCGTCCACCTGTGCCCTTACTCCCAAGTCAACCCCTGCTCTTTAGCCGTTCCCTTCATCTGGCAACTCTGAATATGCCCACACTGGAACAGGCTCCAGATGTTTGTCTGCTTCACTGATGTCTGACTCTGAAGGCAGCTGATAACTGGCATACAGCCCTGCCCACCCCACTCTGCCTCCGACACCTGTATATTCCTTGCAGACAGCTGGTCATTTGCATTCTTTTAGCGAGATGTTGAGGCCACCAGGAGGTTTATCTGTATCTTTATCCTCCACCTTAAAACACCTTTGGGACAACTGTGACCTGGATGACGGAGAATCTCCAAAATCTTTCAGTGCTGTTGTAACTTTGAACAGTCACTAAATAAACTGTTGTTAGTTTATTAGCTGTACTTTCTAAGCCTTGCTTGTTCTCCCAAGCAAACATTCAATGAATTGAAATTCACAGTCATCTCTTATTTCAATGAGAGACATCATAGCTTATCTCTGTTCTGACTTGGATTAGCTTTCAAGAGTGCTCAAGATCCCAGTTTGGCCCATGAGATAGCAATCCAAGTATTATTTAGTGCTTGTTCACAGAGGCCATTTTCTCAATGATTTTGCATGCAATGGCTTCATTTCAAGTGTGTTTCCTGGCACAATTTCAAATTTGCTACTTTTAAAAGGTAATGTTCTGACCCAGGCTTCCTTAAATAGCAAGAAGCAGAGTCTTGGTCCTGGCCAAACCCCTTTTATGTACACGACTGTGAATTCCTTTCATTCACAAGGCTTCACAAACAGCCTTTCAGAGGAATGTTTATCAACACGAACCTTATCTCATTTGGAGAGCTGCCAAATAACTAGTTTCCAAATGCAGGGCAGTCTTTTATAGTTACAAACAGAACTTTCCACTCTTGAAATGACCAAATGACCAAATTGTTTCCTGCAAAAGCTCACTCCCCATTTGCTCCTCTTTTGTTTCCTATGGGAGGGGTCAATCACCTCCAAGGTGTGGCTTTACTCCTAAGTTGACCCTGCTTTCTTAGTTGTTGTGGTCTTCTGGCAGCTCTGCACATGGGCACACTGGGAACAGGCTCCAGATGGTCTTCTGCCTCACTGCTGTCTAACTCTCTCTCTCTGCCACTGATGCAGAGCCCTCGTTTGAGCTTTCTTTCGCCCCCAGGAGTGGCCCATGTTCCTCCCCAAACTCCACACTGTCCAACTCTGCTGCCAGCTCTGCTGGCTGCCAATGGGCCACAACAGGTAAAGGTTTCCCAAGTCTATCATGTCTAATTGTAGAGGACAGCCCTTATCTTGATTTCTTGGCTGAGGGGGGGCAGTGTTGTCTGAAGACTCCTCCATGGTTATGTGGCCAGCATGACTCTACGCTAAAGCATATGGACTGCTACTGTCCAGAGCACATTCCCCCAGTAGCCAGGCAACCAGAGTTCAATCATTGGCCAGGAAGATGTTTTGAGAACATATCTGGTGCAGGTGCTTCGCTCCTCCTACGTACATGCTGTTCCCAGGAAGGTTGGCCTTGAAGATATTAACAAACCCAAGTTGGTTTCTCTGAGTCCAAGCCTCCCCATTGCTTCTCGGAAATTTCCCTTTCACACTTCCTGCATGCTTCCCCTCCCAAATAGCAATTGTTCCTCCCCCTTCCATTTTCATGGTAGCTTGAAGGAAAGTGATGACAGCCAGGCTGACAATGGTTACCTTCACATTGAAGTGGTATCTCTTTATCTACTTGCATTTACATGCTTTCAGATTGCTAGTTGGGCAGGAGATGGAGGAAGAATGGGAGTTCACCCTGTCGTACAGCACTCAGTTTTTGAATCTGGACTGTCAGCTTTCCAGTTGACCAGCTCAGTGTCTCTAACCACTGAGCCATCTCACTCCCCATTAAGCTACTTTTAAAACAGATGCAACTTTGTCAACCCTCAGAATTCCCAAACTTTCGCGGCCATTAATACATTTTCAATGGTTTCATTTGGGTTGTTTTTGTTGTTATTATTATTTAATGATCTAATTACTCCAGCTGTGAACTCAGGGTGGAGAAAAATAAGAGTAGCAGAGAAAGAGAGGGAGAGAGATGAATGAGATACTTTATACATTCTTCAATGAGCAAGAAAATCCCTCCTTAAAACTGACTAATGAGGATTATTCTCAATATCGTTTGGAAAAGAAAAGCAGAGAAATGTGGCAGTCATGGAGTAAATTGCTTAGCAGCCCCAGAGCTTACACTTATGTAGGGTGCTACGAATGTGACTCTTTGCCTCACTTTGAGCCATGTTGGAGCGTTGGGAGAATTAAGGGGCAAAATGGATTCCTCAAACCTATACACTGTTTAATCCTTTAAAACAGGAGTGAAAAGCTACCAATTTGGGCCGGTTCGCCCGAACTGGTAGTAAAAAATTCTACAGTTTGCTCGAACTGGTAGTAAAAAATGCTTAACAAAGTAAAAAAAAAAAGTTTCCATGATCAGTCGTGCTGCGTGACAGTAGGAACGTTTTTTAAAACTTTTTTTTTTAGCATTAGGTTTCTGTTTTTGCTCCCAGGAGGCTTCCCTGAGGCTTGCGAGACCAAAAATGCAGGATGGGGGATTGCTGCAGAAGAAAGAAAGAAAGAAAGAAAGAAAGAAAGAAAGAAAGAAAGAAAGAAAGAGGGAGGGAGGAGGAAAAGAGGGAAAGAAGGGAGGGAGGAAGGAAGGAAGAAAGAAGGGAGGGAGAAAGAAAGAAAGAATTAAATAAGGAAGGAAGGAGGAAGAAGGAAGGAGGAAATAAAGAAGGAAATAAAGGAGGAGGAAGAAGGAAGGAAGGAAGGAAAGAAAGAAAGAAAGAAAGAAAGAGAGGGAGAGAGAGGAAGAGAGAGGAAGGGAGGAAAAGACAGAGGGAAAGAGGGAGGGAAAAAGGAGAGGGAGGAAGGACCACAAACCTGGCACTAGGCACAGCTTCAGAGGATGCCTTGAAAGAGCACAGCAATCCAGGGCTGGGAGAGATCTGGAGGTCATCTAGTCCACCACCACCACCCTGCTCCAGCAGGACATTGTTAATGTGAGTTTCTGTCTTTTGACCCCCCTCCCAGTCACATGACTACATAGCCACACCCACCCAGTCACATGACCCTCACCAAGCCACACCCACAGAACTGGTAGACAAACTTTTCAGCTTTCACCCCTGCTTTAAAAACCTCCCATCAAACGGAATCCTGCCCTTATCTCCCTTTGCATTGCAACCCTTGGCCTTCTCTTTTCGAAGCCCGAAGCAGTTTCGACTCGTACTCTCTTGGCAAGATCACCTCTTAATCAGCATGCCTGACAGGTGAAAAGTAGAAACACTGCAATATGTTGAAGACCGTTAAGACCCATGCAGGCAACCTCATTCCACACAAAGCTTCCAAGCCTCCCCAATGGGAATGCTCATTGATCTTCCAGAGCAATTAAAATGTTTGTCTTGCCTCCGAGGTTCTATTTCCAATTCCAGCTTAGGCGTGATGGGACTCCTTACCAGCCAGACCGTGTACAAGGGCAAAGAGCAGTGGTTTGTAATACAGATACAAACTAGATCAGTGTTTCAAAAAGTGGCCTACCAGCAAGAAGACCCCACAACAGGAACTGATCCACAACAGCACTGCTTGGGTAACCTGTTGAGCCCCCCAAGCAACCAGCAAAACTGGCAGCAGATTCGGACAGTGAGGAGGTTGGGGAGGAACTTGAGCCAATCCTGGAGTCTGGGGAAGGCTCTGATGAGGACTCTGTGTCGGAGGCAGAGAGCGGGCCAGAGCCGTATGTCAGTTATCAGCTGCCTTCAGAGTCAGACACCAGTGAGGCAGACGAACAGCTGGAGCCTGCTCCCAGTGTGCACATGCGCAAAGATGCCAGACAAAGGGAACAACTAAAGAACAGGGGTCGACTTGGGAATAAGACCACAGGTGGATGATGAATGGCCCTTCCCAGAGGAAATAAAAGAGGAGCGAAAGGGGAGTGGAGTTTGCAGGAGACAATTAGTTCACTTCATTGGTTCATGACTCTCCGAGACTCCTTGCCAAGTTTTGCAGATATCAGCCTGGCAGCTCTCCAAGCCAGATAAGGTCAGCGATTGTACATCCTCCTTTGAAAGACTTTGCTGGATGTGAATGAGAAAAATTCACAATAACAAAAAGAGTGTGTTGTTTTTTTCTGGACAAGTAGTCTCTTTGTGGTTTGGGGAAGCCTAGGTCAGAACAAACCTCTGGTGAGCTGATTTCTTATCTAGCAACCATCTCTGAATATTCTTGATTCTAATTTGTCATTCTCTTCTCACCAATTGATCTTCTGGGATCTTGTTAAAGTGATCATTTAAGAGCTGACCAGCTGATGCAATGAGGGGAATGAGTCGGCAGGATTTTGGGCTGTTATCCCTTTAAGAGGAGGCCCTGTGGGCATGTTCGTTGGTTCATCAAGTTTTTTCCCCTGCTCTAATTGCTGTTTGTTTAGATGCTGCTTGTAGTATGTGTATGTATAAATACTCCTATATTCCTATTGTACATAAAAACCACTATTTGACACAAACTACTATCGGCTGTAATTGCTTCTGGACTGATACATGTGATAGCCCTGGGCACGGTCTGATAGATCTGTTCTTTTTCTCTTCTCTGATGCCAATGTGTCCGAGGCTGGATGGAGGACCTTTTGATCAAATCGGTGGAAACCATATCTTGGGTGGGCATGATAGAGTAGACTGCATACATGACCAACGTCTCAAGCAAAACTTCTTCCTGGTTCTCTCCAGCATTTGAGGAAGCATGTAATCAGTCGTGCTTCCTTTGGTCTGCTAGAAAAATCAGGTCATGTTTGCATTATCTTTCACTGTACTTCCACTGCAAGTTCAAAGCTCTGCGTTATCTATAGGCGGAGCTTATAGATTTATAAGCTCTGCATATAGATGGGACTTCTTGGATCATTGGTGGAAAGAGAGTTCAGATATTTGCAGTTCAATAGCAGAGTTGGAAGGGACCTTGGAGGTCTCCTAGTCCAACCCTCTGCCTAGGCAGGAAATCCTATACCGTTTCAGACAAATGGCTATCCAACATCTTCTTAAAGACTCCCAGTGTTGGGGCATTCACAACTTCTGGAGGCAAGTTGTTCCACTGATTGATTGTTCTAACGGTCAGGAAATTTCTCCTCAGTTCTAAGTTGCTTCTCTCCTTGATTAGTCTCCACCCATTGCTTCTTGTTCTGCCCTCAGGTGCTTTGGAGAATAGTTTGACTTCCTCTTCTTTGTGGCAACCCCTGAGATATTGGAAGACTGCTATCATGTCTCCCCTAGTCCTTCTTTTCATTAAACTAGACATACCCAGTTCCTGCAACCGTTCTTCATATGTTTTAGCCTCCAGTCCCCTAATCCTCTTCGTTGCTCTTCTCTGCACTCTTTCTAGAGTCTCCACATCTTTTTGGAAGAGATGCTATTGGAAGACTGCTATCATGTCACCCCTGGTCCTTCTTTTCTTATTGAAAGCCAAGAAAGCAGACCTTGATGGAGGCTGGAATTGTTTACAAGGTCTTCCTTTCCCTGTGTCTTTCTTTCCCATCCTTCTCTGTGCTCGGCAGCTACTTTTGAAATAAACATCATCATTTCAGCTTGTCTCCGATGGTCATCTTTCTTTTGCCAGAACAGGCATCATGCGTTGAGCTGGTTGATCCAAGGGAGATTTTCTTCACGCTGAATAGAATAATTTCCCCACTGTTTGAGAAACCTCAAATTGCCTTTAGGGTACCACTCAATGCAGTGCAAATGTTAATTGGCTGCTCAACCCATTGTTATAATAAGATACCAGCTCTTCCCTTTCACCCTTCTCTGCATATCTCTTAGGACTTCCGTCCCTTAACCTGATTGTTTATTCATTTCATTCATTGATTTATTTTTTTTATTATAAATTTTTATTTCTCATATATACATTCACAATTATATCATCTAATAACTGTTGTTAATAATATGTATTTATAACAATTTTTCTCCCCTACAATTGATGATATAATTGAGATTGCTTTCTTACCATCCCATACACCCATCGTATTTTACAACAATCCTACTTCTTCGTCCTTCCTTCCCTCCTTCCTTCCTTTCTTCTCTCCTTCTTTCCCTCTTTCCTTCCCTCCTTCCTTCCCTCCTTCCTTCTCCCTTCCTTCCCTCCTTTCTTCTCTCCTTCTCTCCTTCCCTCCTTCCTTCTCTCCTTCCTTTCCTCCTTCCTTCCCTCCTGCCTTCCCTCCTTTCTTCTCTCCCTCATTCCCTCCTTCCTTCCCTCCTTTCTTCTCCCCTTCTCTCCTTCCTTCCCTCTTTTCTTCTCTCCTTCTCGCCTTCCTTCCCTCCTTCCTTCCCTCCTTGCTTCCCTCCCTCCTTCCTTCCCTCCTTCACTTCCTCCTTCCTTTCCCTCCTTTCTTCTCTCCTTCTCTCCTTCCTTCCCTCCTTTCCCTTCTTCTTCCCTTTCCTCCCCTCTGTCACATTCATTGATTTAATAGGACTTGGGCTCCAATCACAGCCACTTCTGATTGGAGTGGCATCCCTGAAATGAAGAGTTATTTATCTCTCATATTGGTCATTGGTAGTGCTTCACCACCTCTTCTTATTGTGGCCAAATCTGGAACCATGCAATTTTGAAACAAAATTTGCATGCATGGGGTAATACTGCACGACAGCCATAGCACTTAAACTTATAAGGTTTATACCTTCTAATGTTTTACAACCCTCTCTAAGCACTTTATAGAGTCAGTATATTGTCCCCTACAATCTGGGTCCTCATTTTACATGCCTCGGAAGGCTGGAAGGCTGAGTCAACCACGAGTCAGTCAGGATTGAACTGCTGGCAGTCGGCAGAGTTAGACTGCAATACTGCATTCTAACCACTGTGCCCTCACAGCTCATAAACTTTTCTAACCATTTATATAGTCCTTTCACTAGAGGACAAATTACAGCGACACTTCTTAAAATCCGGTATTACTTTTGAGACTTTGCTAATGGCAATGAAATGATATTTTATGGGGTATCTTTCTTTAAAAGGTATAGTGGTACTGTTATAACCGAGGCTTCTCCAAAAAGCACAGAGCAGATTCCTGGTCCTGACAAAACCCAAGGCCTGGCAGACATTTGAAATATTCCTTTCAAAGGAATATTTTTGACTACAGACCTTATCTAGCTTGGAAAGCTGCCAACATTTGGAAATATGTCAATATTTTACAAATGGGGTGCAAGGCATGACTGGGCACAGTGTCTCTGAGATTCACAGACAGCTCTTCACATTCCTGAAATGAATCTAACCACCGCCCACACAAATTGTTTCCTGCAAAAGATCACTCCCCTTTCACTCCTCTTTTATTTCCTATGGGAGGGGCCGTTCACCATGCACCTGTGGCTTTACTCCCAAGTCAACCCTGATTTCTGAGTTGTTCTCTTCATCTGGCAGCTCTGTGCATGCGCACACTGGGAACATACTGGGGAAGAGGACACCCCAGTCTCTTCTCTAGAGCCGAGGTGGCGCAGTGGTTAGGGTGCAGTACTGCAGGCCACTTCAGCTGACAGTTATCTGCAGTTCAGCGGTTCTAATCTCACCAGCTCAAGGTTGACTCAGCCTTCCATCCTTCCAAGGTGGGTGAAATGAGGACCCAGACTGTGGGGGTGATATGCTGACTCTGTAAACCGCTTAGAGAGGGCTGAAAGCCCTATGAAGTGGTATATAAGTCTAACTGCTGTTGCTATTGCTGTTGCTCTGCCTCACTGCTATCTAGCTCTGTAGGCACCTGATCACTGCCAGATGGCCTCAGCCCCATCTCTGCCTCCGATGCAGCGCCCCCGTATCCCATCCTCCAGGACTCACCCATGTTCATCCCCAACCTTCTCACTGTCCGACTCTGCTGTCAGCTCCACTGGATGCTGGGGGGGCACAACGGTCCAGAGAGTAATATTTCAGGAGCTTGGTTTTATTGCTGGCTGCCCACACCGTCAGATGCTAACATGAGAAGGAAAAGATTCAGTCCTTAATTGATGTAGACAACTCAGGAACTCAGGTCTGCAGCAGGCAGGAGATAATTGAGTAGCAAGAAAGAAGTTGGTGAGGAAAAACCAGAAGGGGTAACTCAAGGAATTTAAAAGAGCCAAGGTGGCGCAGTGGTTAAATGCAGCACTGCAGGCTACTGCTAGATCAGCAGTTCAGCGGTTCAAATCTCACCGGCTCAGGGTTGACTCAGCCTTCCATCCTTCCGAGGTGGGTAAAATGAGGACCCAGATTGTTGGGGGCAATATGCTGACTCTCTGTAAACCACTTAGAGAGGCCTGAAAGGCCTATGAAGCGGTATATAAGTCTACTGCTATTGCTATTGCTAAAAGCTTCTTCCATTTATTTTATGAAAGTGGCACGAGGTGGGAGAAAGAGAGAGATTGCAGTGTTTGCTGGAAGAAAGAGGTCTGAGAGTATTAGAAGCATTGCCTAACTTAAACCAGAAGGGGAAAACATGATTAGGTGCAGCTGGCTGACAGAACAACAGGGAGGTGGCACTTTGGCGGCGATGATACAACATGTGATCCCGCTCTTTGAGGATGGTGTTTTATACCGGGGAAGAAGACACCCCAGTCTCTTCTCTTCTTGAGGAAGTCTTCTTTTCTCTTTCTGATGGACCGCACCAGAGGTGGTATTCAGCAGGTTCCGACCAGCTCTGGAAAACCAGTAGCAGAAATTTCAAGTAGTTTGGAGAACCAGTAAATACCACCTCTGGCTGGCCCTGCCCCCATCTATTATCTGAAAGAAGAGACAGAGAGGAGGGGGAAAGGAGATGGAGGGGAGGACCACAAACCTGGCACTAAATGCAGCTTCAAAGGATACCTTGAAAGAGCACATCAATCCAGGGCTGGAAGGGACCTGGAGGTCATCTAGTCCAAACCCCAGCTCCATAGGACATTGTTAAAGTGAGTTTCTGTTTTTTGACCCCCCTCAAGTCACATGACTACATAGCCACACCCACCCAGGCACATGCTCCCCCCCACCAAACCACGCCCACAGAATGGATAGGAAAAAGTTTTACCACTGCTCCAACTCCTACCCCCTTTTTCCACATATTACTGATACAACCTTCATTTCACACTCTCCCCAAGGATTATATCCATATTTTTCCTGGAAAACAGAATAATATCTTATTTTCCAAACCAATACAACCTTTTGGGTTGAATCGGAAGATTGCTTCTCTGTGTAAAAGAGTCCATCTTTAATCCTTTCCCCAGCATCTGCTGCTCTACAAGTTTTGATTTTTTCCCAGCTCCTCTTTAATATTCCTCTCACTCCGTGTACTTTTGCAACAATATCACTTTCCATCTTTGCCCAGACCTTGAAAGTGAGCGAGGAGGGTATATGCCTATTAAGTACATTTTTTTAAATCTTGACAGAGTCCCTCCATCTTCCCCAAAATAATTGCACTGTTATACTCATTCACATTCTGTTATAACCGTCAAGTTCTTCTTCTTCTTCCTTTTTTTGATATGTAGCACCAGACAGGCATCAGATATAATCAAGAGCTTTTTCCACACAACCTAATTTCAACTAATTTTGAAAAAAAATAATAATCTGAGCATAGGTCATTCCTTTATCTTCAAACCAGGCTAGAAGTCGTCCTGTGCTATATCATTTGTAAAATCCTATTAAAATAATATTCTTCCAGTTATTTGACTTTCAAGAGTGGGGGGAAAAGTACTTGTCTATTAAAATAAAATAAAATAGAAGGCCCAGGAAAACACGCTATCACACTGGGCATCGTTAAATGATGTGTTTCATAATGTAATCAAGATCTGCCTGAATTTTTTAACTTTGAAAACAGGGCATTCCCCCCCCCCCAAATGAAAAGCATCCTCTTCCTTGGATTTTGCCTCAAGAAGGAAGCCAATCATGTAACCAGAGGTGGATTCCTGTGGGCGTGGCCCGGAGCAGCTGAGAGCCAGAGGTGGGTTCCTACCAATTTACATCTATTCGGTAGAACCGGTTTGTCAAATCTACCGAACCGGTTAGAAGAGGTTCCACCAGTGGACCCGGAAAGCAGGCCACACCTACAGAAGAGGCTCCAAAAAATTTTTAAACCTACCACTCACACACACACACACACACACACACACACACACACAGACTGACACAGAGAGAGAAAGAGACTTTCTTTTTTTCTTTGATGACGTTTCCCTTCTCATCTAAGAAACTTCTTCAGCTCTGACTGGAGTATGGGGAAGGGTCAGAGGTGGGTTCCTACCAGTTCGCACCTATTCGGTAGAACCAGTTCGTCAAATCTACCGAACCGGTCAGAAGAGGTTCCACCAGTGGACCCGGAAAGCAGGCCCCACCTACAGAAGAGGTTCCAACTATTTTTGAAACCCACCACTGGTCCTTGGATATGATTATTCTACACTATCATGCTCATATTTATAAAACTCAGTGCCCCTGCGAAAGGTAAGGATGACTTCTGCGTTTGTGGTGCAATCAGAACATTGCGTGTGTTGAAGTTGTTTTAACGCAAACCAAAGATGCCTTTTAAAAAACAAGTTTACCTCATATTCTTATGCATGCCAGTGCTCTGTGTGAGGTAATTTAAGGTGGTTCTGACAAGTGTTGTCGGCATCTTCATATCCGGTCACATGGGCAGCAACCCATTCCCATCTGGTCACATGGGTGGCAAGCCACTCCCGCAAAGGAGGCCACACCCACAGAGTAGGTTCGAACAATTTTTGAAACCCACCACTGCTGAGAACGTACCAGTACAGTGGCTCTTTTGGCCCATCCAGACGCCCATGCTTTACACCTCTTTTTATGGCAAATGGCAAAGTGCGCACCCACGCACAGCGTGCAGTGCCTGTGTGAGCCCCAACAATCAGTTGGTTGTCGCAGGGGGGGTGGATTGCGCACATGGGCACAGCACAAGTCAGGCGCATGCATGAAAAGAATGTGTGAGTGTGTGATCAGCGTACCGGTAGTGACACTAAGAGTAACCCACCACTGCATGCAACCCCGGATGCAGCTGCTTTAAAAGTTTGCCAAGACATGCCACAATTCTACCAACGTACATGTGCTCCAAATCGACAGTTCCAAGAAGGCTCCACACCCATTTGCACCACTCAAGTGACCCTGATGATACAGGTAAACCTCCAGGTGACCTTAATGACCTGCTAAAGAATGCAAATGACCAGCTGTCTGCAAGGAGTATAAATCCTTCCATTCGCCACCATCCAGTCAGAGCTGAAGAAGCTTCTTGGAGGAGAAGAGAAATGTCTTCAAAGGAAAACACAAGAAAGTCCAGTTGCCTCTTGAAAAAAAGCACCTTTGGGACTCCAAATCACATTTCCCCTTCAAATCCAGATCTCCACATAGCTGTAACTAAGAACCATTGAGTCATTCACCTAGTCCTGAGGTCGGTAACTTGTGGCTCTGGAGCCGCATGTGGCTCTCTCATCCCTCTGCTGCAGCTCCCTGTCACTGGTCGGCTTCACAATTGATAGGGCTTTTGGTTAGGACAGGTAGAGGAAGACACCTCACTAGGAGGAGACTCTGTGGTGGGGGAACTGGACTTCCAGATGGCTTCAGTATTGAATGGTGGGCTTCCGCTTAGGACCTTTGTGGCTTTTTGAGTGTTTAAGATTGTTGACCCGTAACCAGTGCGGGTTGCTCTTACAGTCGCTACTGGTACGCTAATAGCAGTCTCTTCGTGCACGCGCCTAATGTGCACAATCCACCACCCCTGTGATAACCAGCTGCATTTTGGGGCTTGCACAAGCACTGCATGCTCTGTGTGCATGCGCACTTTGCTGTTTCCCATAAAAACAGCTATAGAGTGTGGGTGGGCGGGTGAGCCAAATGAGCCACCATACCAGTATGCCAGGAGTGGGTTCCTGCCAATTCTAACCTCTTCTATAGAGGAGGTTCCACAAATCTACAGTGCCGTTTAGAACCGTTTCCAGCTCCCTCCCCCCGCCCTTCCGCACATCATCAAGATGAAGAGTGAGAGGCGGAATTCTGGGAGTTGAAGTCCACAAGTCTTAAAGCTGTCAAGTTTAAATACACTTGGGTTTTTTTTTCTAAAGGGTTAGGGGTGCAAGGGTCTTGTAACTTGACATCTTTAAGACTTGCACACTTCAATGCCAGAGTTCCTGAGCCAACATGACTGGAGGAGGAATTCTGGGAGTTGAAGTCCACAAGTCTTAAAGCTGTCAAGTTTGAACACCCCTGCGGTTTTTTTTCCTTAAAGGGTTGGGGGTGCAAGGGTCTTGTAACTTGACAGCTTTAAGACCTGTGTGCTTCAAATGCCAGAGTTTCTGAGCCAACATTTTGGTTTGGTAAGCAAGAGCGTTGTTAAGTGAGATTTTACAAGTTGGCCACTCCCACTCATTCACATGGCTGGGAAGCCACTCCCACCCAGTCACATGCCTGGCAAGCCACTCCCACCTACAGAAGAGGTTCTAAAAAATTTTAAAACCCGCAGTACGCTCTCAGCTGCTCCCGGCCACTACCAGTACAGCCCTACCAAGCCATACCTTCAGCAACCCACCTCGGTCCCTGACCTAGTCTCAGATTTAAGTTGAGGTTGGTTCTGTTGGACACCTGACTTTTGAATCACAGTGGTGCCACAAGTTTTTTCCTCCTATCTGCAAAGATAAGGGTACATAGCAAAGGTGTAACTGAATAGATTTCCAACTAATACATATACATTTGTATATTGCATTTTAGCCTACTCCCTCTTACCATCTTTGTGAAACATGGGTGATTGATGTCACATTAGGGAATGTACACGCATTAATTTATGGTAGATTTAGAACTGTTCAAGTAAGACCGTGCCTTCAATATTTTCCTGGGTGAAGATGGTCATTTCTCAAATTGTGCTGGTGCTTTCCGTTCGTCTCAATGTTTAGTTTGGTTCGGATATATTATTTATTCACAGTTCTCAGGAGGAAATTTGTTATTGAAACAAGTTTGACAGTTTGCATGTCCTAGTAGATTAGTTCTGCATTCTCAACATCATGCACCTTTCAAAGAGGGAAGAAGACAAGTCAATTTTGCCCTTCCAGGCCCAACTTGGTTTCTCTCTCTCTCAGGAGTTTTGCTGGCGTGATAATAACCATTTTTTTTTTAATAAGAAAAATGTTGGCTTTGTTTCCAGAAAAAAAAATGTTTGTAAAGACAAGTTTCCCCTTGACGTTAACTGCAGCTGCGAGGAGCACAGTGGCTCATGAGGTTAGGATGCTGAGCTTACGATCGGGAGGCTCGCGTTCAAGACCTGGTTACTGCATCAGAGTGGGGTAAGGTCCCGTCACATGCACCAGCTCCTTCTCACCCAGCAGTTCGAATGTGGGTGACTGTGAATCAGAGGTGATATTCAGCTGATTGTCTCCGGTTTGGGCGAACCAGTAGTGGTGGCTGCGGGAGGCTCCGCCCACCTACCTCGACATAATGCACAAGCACCGTGTATGCACAGAACGCGGTGCACATGCGCAGATGCAGTGCATGTGCTCATATTTGCAAACTGGTAGGGAAAGTAAGTCAATCCCACCGTTGCCGTGAATAGATAGATGGGTACCACTATGATGGGCAACTTAATGGGGACATGAAAATGGAACCCAACTGGGCATCCCCCAGGCAACAGTGATGTTGCCATCACTTCCTTTCAACCTGGAAGCACTTCAGTGCTCCTGACATGACTGTAGTAGTAGTAGCAGCAGAAGTAGTAACAGCAGCAGCAGCAGCAGTAGTAGTAGTAGTAACAGTAGTAGTAGCAGCAGCAGCAGCAGTAGCAGCAGCAATAGCAGCAGCAGTAGTAACAGTAGCAGTAGTGGGCAGCTGTAGTAGCAGCAGTAGTAGCAGCAGCAGTAGCAGCAGCAGCAGCAGTAGTAGTAGCAGCAGTAGTAGTAGCAGCAGCAGCAGAAGTAGTAACAGCAGTAGTAGCAGCAGCAGCAGTAGCAACAGCAGTAGTAGCAGTAGTAACAGTAGCAGTAGTGGGCAGCTGTAGTAGCAGCAGTAGTAGCAGCAGTAGTAGCAGCAGTAGTATTAGTAGCAGCAACAGAAGTAGTAGCAGTAGTAACAGTAGCAGTAGTGGGCAGTTGTAGTAGTAATATCACTAGTAGCAGCAGTAGTAGCAGTAGCAGCAGTAGTAGCAGTAGTAGTAGCAATAGCAGTATTAGCTCCGTCAACAGCAATAGAAGATGAGCAAAAATATATCTTTACATGCTGGTAAAGCAGCCCCCAATTTAAAAGTTTCGTGATATGGTGAATTAAACCCCAACTCTTCTTCCAGAACAAACCAAGAGGCACTAAGTGGAAAAATGGAATTACAAAACATTCTACTTATTCAAGAAATTCTCTTGGCCAGTAGCATAGTTCCTTGTGCCTTGTCAAAGGGTTGGATGTGCTGAATTTCTGAAAATATTGCATGCACATTTCCAGATTCATAGATGCAGCTCTGCCTCACCAATCCTGTTGGATGGATCAATATTTTTAAAAAGCCACTGCTTTTATTAACCCTTAACTACCATTTGATTTTGACTGGAGCTGTCTCGGTTGTTCGAGCTGTTGTATAGGGACAAGCATGGCTCTGATTCCATTTATCGGTTTATCCTTGTTAGATAACAGCTTGCTAAAGTGTTCTGACCTAGGCTTCCCCAAAAAGCATGAAGCAGATTCCTGGTCCCGACAAAACCCCTTTTATTAAACAAATGTGAATTCCTCTCATTTCCATTCAGCAAAGTCCTGCCAAACAGTCTTTTTAAAGGAATATTTTTGACCACAGACCTTATCTATCTTGGAAAGCTGCCATGTAAATATTTCTCAAATGAGGTGCTGTGCAAGGAAAAACTGGGCACAGAGTCTTTGAGATTCAGGGACAGATCTTCACACTCCTGAAATGAATCCAACAACTGAACAAATGAACTGTTTCCTGCAAAAGTCCATTCCCCTTTCTCTCCTCTTTTATTTCCTATGGGAGAGGCCAATCACCTTCCACCTGTGACTTTACTCCCAAGTCGACCCTGATTTCTGAGTTGTTCTTTTCTTTTGGCAGTTCTGCTCATGCGCACACTGGGAACAGGCTCCAGCTGTTCCTCTGCCCCACTGCTGTCTACCTCTGAAGGCAGCTGATCACTTTCAGATGGCCTTGACCCCCCCTCTCTGCGTCCGATGCAGAGCCCTCATCTGAGCCTTCCCCAGACTCCAGGACTGGCCCATGCTCCTCCCCAACCTCCTCACTGTCCGACTCTCCCGCCAGCTCTGCTGGGCGCCGGAGAACCAGAACATAAAGATCGGTCGTGCTAGAACAGTTTTGGAATGCAAAACAAGAACAGCAGCCTAACCAAAAGTAGAGACTCTTTGACTCACCCTTCATATTGAACTGATCTCCCATCAGTCCACCGAGAGCACCGGAAAACAGTGGTGAGTAACAATAACAGTATTTGCATTTGAAACCAACTTTCTTACTGATTCTGCCTCTGTTCACAAAAGATACTTAAAATTGGATACAGTGTCATTTCAATATCCTAACCCAATTAATTGACTGTTCCAGAGGCACAATTAAACTTTGGCTGGTGAGGGTGGGTAGGTGTCAAGTAATTTTCCCCGCTGAATTAATTGTATCGTGAAAAATACGCTGTTTTCTTTCTGCATTCAAGTGAACAGTTTGGCAGGAATACTGAAGTATGAAAACCGGAGAATGTAACATTTATAGTCTCATTATTCTGCCTATCTAAATTTCACTCCAGATTTAAGGCTGCTGCATTTGTTCTGCATTAATACCCTACTGTAGCTTAAAATGGAAAGTATTTATTTATGACGGTAGATTCATAACCAACTTTTCTTCCTGGAAATAAAGGCCCGTGTTATTTGTAGGAATATCAGTCCAGCCACAACAATGGCAAATTAAAACAAAATGTGAATAAGGACCTGTAGGAATGCACAGACACACACAGACACATACACAAACACACACACACACGTATTTATGTATGTATGTATGTATGTATGTATGTACTCACAGAAGTGAGTCAGTGGTGTGTTTCAAAAACTGTTCAAACCTACTCTGTGGGTGTGGCCTCCTTTGTGGGAGTGGCTTGCCGCCCATGTGACCGGATGGGAGTGGCTTGCTGCCCATGTGACCGGATATGAAGATGCCGACAACACTTGTCAGAACCACCTTAAATTACCTCCCACACAGCACTGGCATGCATAAGAATATGATGTAAACTTGTTTTTTAAAAGGCATCTTTGGTTTGCGTTAAAACAACTTCAACACACGCAATGTTCTGATTGCACCACAAACGCAGTAGTCATCCTTACCTTTCACAGAGGCACCGAGTTTTATAAATAAGAGCATGATAGTGTAGAATAATCATATCCAAGGACCAGTGGTGGGTTTCAAAAAAAATTGGAACCTCCTCTGTAGGTGTGGCCTGCTTTCCGGGTCCACTGGTGGAACCTCTTCTAACTAGTGAGTTTTACAGCTTGTATAACAGTGTAAATGTGCTGTCCCCTCAAAAAAAAAAAACAACATACAGCCATTAATGTCTAAACTGCTGGCAAGTTATACTTAAATATTTACAGAATATGAGGGGGTGTACTCACTTCTGTGATATACTGTATGTCAGGGTTCCAAGTAACACATATCATTTAATAAGAACTCCAAGGCAGGCTGTTTCATCCCAAGGACCAGCCTATGGATTTCCACTGCTCTCCTCTCCTCTGCCTCCTGTGCATTTCTGTGTCAGGCACTGGACCCAGCTGTTCCTCCTCTTCCTCATCAGCTTCCTCATCAGCTACCTCCAGACCTGGGGGTTGTTGGCTCTCCATCTGAGGGCTGGCCCAGACTCTCTCTCTCTCTCTCTCTCTCTCTCTCTCTCTCTCTCTCTCTCTCTCCCTCTCCCTCTCCCTCTCCCTCTCCCTCTCCCTCTCCCTCCCTCTCCCTCCCTCCCTCCCTCCCTCCCTCCCTCCCTCCCTCTCTGCCAGCTCCATTCCCTCTTCCCCCTTGGAGCTCTCAAGTTCCCTTCATGCTGATCCACACTTCCTCCTCCTCCTTTGATTCAACTGCTGGACGGGCCGGTAGATGACAGGCCACAACCGTTTCAATGGCATTGAAAAAAGTGACTTATGACCATTTTTTTAATGCTGAAGACCGTTGCAACCTCCCCATGGTCATGTGTTGTGACTCAGCAGAAACTTGCTATGAGTTGTTTCATGATGCAGGATAATGAGCAGCTGTTGCTCATTAGGGTCTTCTCCTGCAGATAAAAGACTTATGGTGCCACGCCTTAGTTGCAGAAGTCAACGTCGTTCGTTGTTCGTTTGTTCATGAGTTCAGTTCTGTTCCTGTTCGAGTTAGTGTTCATGATTCAAAGAGGCACTTGGATAAGTGAATTGCTTTCTGTAAACCTGGTTTGCTGTAAGAGTTTTGTTTTTGCATTTACTGTGTAACTTTTTGCCCGAGACTTTATGTATCTTTATTTTGGGCTCACAGCCAGCTTGAGCCAGGACTGATAAAGATATTTCCTTGGAAGTTCTGTCTGGCTGTCGTTTGTGAATGAGCGAAGAGGGGGGTCAGAACAGTCATGTGATAAAAATTCAGACGCTGGGCAATTGACTCATATTTATGATGGTTGCAGTGTCCCGGGGTCCCATAAATCCCCTTTTGTAACCTTGTGGCAAGCAAAAGTCAATGGGGAAGCCAGATGCACTGAATAGCCACGTTGCTACTTTAGCGACGGTGGAAAGAAAGGTCATAAAATGGGGCAAAACTCACTCAGCCACTACTTTGCTTAGCATTAGAAATTTCAGTTGTGGTCGTAAGTCAAGGACTACCTCAGTGGTGGGATTCAAATAATTTAACCACCTGTTCTCTGACCTAATGACCAGCTAGGTAGGTGGGGCTCGGTGGTCATGTGACCATGTGGGTGTGACCAACTCAATGTCACTCAGGTCGATGGGCGCTTCGCCTTAGCTGTTACAATGTAACAAGGGTTAATGGGAGAAGCAGTTTATATAAGCAGGACAATAAGGATTAGGCTAGAAACAACATCAGAATGTTTCCTTCCTGCCTTCCTTACAGGATTAGCCCTGTAAAGTGGAAAAAAACAAAATGAGATTTCTTCCAACAACCGGTTCTCAGAACTCTTTAGAAAGTTGTTCTGTCCCCCCCTTCTCTGTTCGTTCAAAGACGACAGGCAGACAAACTTAAAAGGAAAGAACTTTATCAGTCCTCGGCTCAGACTGGCTGCGAGCCCAAAAATAAACATAAATAAAGTCTCTGACGAGAAGATAACAGAATGCAAAACAAAACTCTTACAAAACAATTCACTGCTCCAAGTGTCTCCTTGAATCAGGGTTACAGAAAGCAAATCACTTCTCCAAGTGTCTCTCACAAACAAACCATGACCGATGAATGATGAACGAATGAATGAACGTTGACTCCTGCAACCAGGGTGTGGCACCATCCGTTCTTTTATCACCAGAAGACGCCACTTACGAGCCCCAGCTGCATTATTAATCTTGCATCCCGACTCAACTCACAGCCAACTTCTGCTGAGTTACAACATAAAGTAAACATCCGGTTCTCCTGGCTAGGTGCGAGCTGGCTGAATCCCACCACTGGACTACCTGTACTTGAGAGCATTTCTGGACATTAGGCATTGAACCCTTGACGTGGCTCAATGGTGTGATTCTGTGTGCAGAGTCAGAGTTTGTTAAAGTTCAGAAGAAAATAAGTGCTCTGAGCCTGATTAAAATTATGAGCACAATCTCACGCTCAAATAAGTACAAAATTGCTCGTACTTTCTTTTGCACATATCAGCTTTATCTTCCCTCTCACATGAAGCTTTGGAATTATTATTATTATTATAAATTTATTCATCCCGCAAATATCACTAGTCTTTTTAAACTGGGCATTTAAGTCCTAACTATAAGCCTAGAAACACAGAGAGATAATCAACGTGCTATGTAGGAAGGGCCAAAGCGTAAAGATTTTGCAAATTTCCAAATATTTAGCAAATGTCTTTGATATACCTTCAAAAGCTCCAAATTTGTGGTTTTCTTTCTGGCATTCAATTATAATTCCCATTTATTTTCTATTGATTTAATTTTGTACCAGTATTACCGCATCCTAAAAACACTATTGGGCACTAAGCACCAGAACAACTAGACCCAAGGACCAAATTCCATCACTCTGCTAAACAACTAATTCCCACAACACTGTCATATTACCTACTAAGACTGCATTACTATTATTCTTCTCTTCCTTCCTAGTACCTACCTCTTCCCACTTATGACCATAGCCATGTTGCTTGTATCGTTACAATTTATATTGTTTTATTTGTTTCCTAGTATGATTCGATTGGTTATTAGTAACCTATAACTATCACTAAGTGTTGTATCTTATGATTCTTGATGAATGCATTCTATTTTATTTTTCTGTATGTACACTGAGAGTATATGCACCAAAGACAAATTCTTTGCGTGTCCAATCACACTTGGCCAATAAAAAATTCTCTTCTCTTCTTTAAACCACATTCCTCCCCATTTCTTTTCAGTCACCTGTTTTAGAATTCTTTATTAGCCAAGTAACACACAATGAATTTGTCTTTGATGCATAAGCTCTCAGTGTACATAAAAGCTATAAGTGATAAATCAGGATCGTAGTCATCATAAAAATATATTCATCATCAATCATAATATACAACACTTAGTGATAGTCATAGGATACTAAATGAGCAATCCACCCAAATTGTATTAAGAAGCTAAATAAAACAATATAAATCGTCAACTATAACAAAGTTATAGTCACCAGTAGAAAAGGAGATAAGTAGTAAAGACGAGTTAATTATGAGTTAGATGGGTAATAGGAAAGATGCCTTCCTAAATAGTTTGACAGTTTGGGGGGAAATAGTTGGAACAACTTGCCTTCAGAAGTTGTGGGAGCTTCATCACTGGAGGCTTTCAAAAAGAGATTGCCATTTGTCAGAAATGGTGTAGGGTCTCCTGCTGGGGTGAGGAGGGTTGGAATAGATAACCTACAAGGTCCCTTCCAACTCTGTAAACTTGAGAGCATAGGGGGGAATACTATTTTTGTGTCTAGTTGTTCTGGTGGGCATTGCCCTGTAGTGTCGTTTGGAAGATAGAAGTTGACACAATTTATGTCCAGGGTGTGAGGGGTCTCTAGATATTTTCACTTTTTTCATGGCATCACCTATGAGCAGACTGGACAATAACTCACTAATCGGCCAATAAAGAGTTTAATTTATGCTCTTACACAGTCGATATTTGCTAACATTTGAAATATGTTCAGTTTGGGTTTGGATGTGTTGACTTACACAGCCAGTTCTGAGTTGTGATTGCATCTTCAATTTCCTTCCTTCCTTCCTTCCTTCCTTCCTTCCTTCCTTCCTTCCTTCCTTCCTTTCTTTCTTTCTTTCTTTCTTTCTTTCTTTCTTTCTTTCTGCTCCTCTCTTTTCAGCCAGTTTTGATCTGATATTTCTGCAGTATCATGGATATATCAGCCACAAAGACATTTAGATTTGCAGGCATGAATGCAGGCTTCAGTCACTTCCTTTTTTTTGAAATCTCCTTTCATTTCGGTTATCTTCAACATTTAATCTTTATTAATTTCTACCAATATTAGTTCTTTCCTATGCCTGATATGATCACTAGTCTATTTCCCTTCCTTCACTCTTTGCTTTCTTTGGAATAATCCCTTCAACCTTTAATTCTGACATACAGAGATTGTCAGCATCACTTTGGTGGAAAATATGCTTCATGGTCATTACTTTTCTTGTTTTGTTATCAAATGTGTCTAATCCGGGTAATATCCAATCAATTATAGGTACAGTATATCTAATAATTGACATAGCCAAAAGAGTTTTGGCCTTAATTACATTCCCTGCACTTAATTTTGCTTTTTATTTATTGATTTTGATGTGTTTTATATAGAGAGCTAGTATTGACATAGTCAGTTAGAAGCTTTAATTAATCTTAAGTATCTTGTATCTTTCTTTGGGTACCATGCTCTCATGGTGCTTTTATTCATTAGCCTTAATCCATCTTCATCAACACTGTTGCTGTTTTTAATTGCCAAAGATGCCCTTTGAACGGCTTCCATGTATCTTCATTGAAGAACAGAATGCGTTTCCAATTTCAGCCATATTATTCTCTTCCCATATTTTTTATCTTAAACTTATTTTCTTCTTAGTACATAAACAATATCACTAATCGCCTTAGTTTCTAATCTCTTACAATAGCATCGACGCCATCGCTAAATATATTTCTCCAGCTTGCCATCCCACTCTTTAACATTTCACCTTCGTTTCTTAACTTTTTTATTAATTTTCTTCTTTTCTCCCATTCTCCATTTCATTTTCTTCTTGTTCTATGTAGTTTAAATGTTGTGCGAAGGCAAGAAAGAAGCCAGCGTTTGTCAGAATTAATTATTTCGTGTTAAATTAGCTGCATTAGAAAAGATTTTGGAACTCTCATCCATTCTTCCCTGATTGTGATTTGCAAAAGTGTACAGAATCGAATTGCCAACTTGGAATGTGGGTTTGTGAGGTGTTTGATCCCTTCTATTTCTTATCCAATTACTGACCAAGCCCTGCCTAGCTATTAGTCCCAAATTCATACAAGTGTTGCCACTTCATGAGTTCCTTTTAAAATAATCAGCTCTTCTAAAGTATAATTTTAGAAGTTACACTGGGATCTAGCCATATTTAGCAGATCATGCTCTTGCATGAAATATCACAAATTCTGAGGAAGGATTTTCTTGAATCTATTGAAAATGGATCCCTCCCTCTCTCTCTCTCTGTCTCTGTCTCTCTCTCCTTCTCTCTCCATCTCTTTCTCTCTCCATTATCTTTATCATCTCTCTCTCTATCATCTCTGTTCTGACCCCCCTTCTTTGCTCGTTAACAGACGACAGTCAGACAGACTTAAAAGGAAATAACTTTATCAGTCCTGGCTTCCGCTGGCTGCGAGCCCAAAATAAACATAAATAAAGTCTCTGGCAAGAAGATAACAGAATGCAAAAACAAAGATCTCTTACGGCAAAACCAGGTGTACAGAAAGAAAGCCAATCACTTCTCCAAGTGTCTCTTTGAATCAGGGTTACAGAAAGCAAATCACTTATCCAAGTGCCTCTCACAAACAAACCACGACCGATGAACGATGAACCACGAACGAACGACGAACATTGACTTCTGCAACCAGGGCATGGCACCATCAGTCCTTTTATCTCCAGAAGACCACATTAACGAGCCCCAGCTGCATTGTTATTCCTGCATCCCGACTCAACTCACAGCAAATTTCTGCTGAGTCACAACACATCTCTATCTCTCTATCACTTGCACTAATCAGATCTGACCCCATTTAACTTTGTTTCTGTAAAGTCAATTAGCTAAATTATTATTTTTTATGTGTATCCATAGACCAAGTCATTTAGAAGTATATGACTGTGAATGCATCCTGACTAAGGGACATCCTCTGATCTTTGAAGCACTCATGTTCCACTTGTGTCCTAAATATTCCACTGTTGACACTCCCAAAGATAGAGATACATATAGACTTGAGAAGGTGTACATCAATTTCACCGATGTGCATAAATGTTCTTATGTAAAGGCACTTGCACCCAACAAGCACTTCCTTTAGATTCTTTTAAATGATTTCAAAGAAACCATAAAAGGATAGTGCGGATGAAATGTTGCTTTCCCTCCTTCCCTCCCTTTTTTTCCCTCTTCCCCTTCCATCAAACAGAGACCAAAGAAGTTTCCTAGCAAAAACAAGATTGGAGTTCAGAGATGGTAGTAAAAATAGCGCAGGAAGATTTTTCTAGTTCTACTGCCTTCTCAAAATATAAATTGGACATAAAGGAGAAAAAAAGAGAGAGAGCATGAGCTCACAAGTATTTATTCTTTAAGCTAATTCTGCAGCACTGTAAAACAAAGTGGAAACTGCTAGCTAGAGAGAAATAAAGAGTGTTGGCATAGCAGAACTCGATTAGAAAGTGTGATTTGATTATCTTTAGCTTATTTGCATCCCAGTGCTGGTTCAGTCACTTGTACCTGACTAGAATATATTTACTGCAGCTCAAGTACAGCTCCACCATTTTCATCAGGAAGTTTCTCGTGTATCTTTTCCCCCTGCCTGTCCACCCTTCTGAAATTAACCCACTCACTGTCTATCGTCCACACTCATTTCTTTTCTGGCACTGTGGCTGGTTGTGCAAGTGTGTTTGTGAGGTATGTGTCTCATATTCAGTCTTCTTGCTGAACAGCTTTGGGAGGTCTCCAAAATGATGAGGTGGATCATCAGGAGGAAAAACCATCCAGTAGCATATCTATATTGAAAAGGGGACTTGATGAAGAGTGGAGTGTTGATGTAGACCTTGGTGGATATCCACAACTCAATTTACTTCATCCTGGAACAAGGCAGTTTTATCTAGTCTAACAGGAGAAGCCATAATCAACCAGTCCTTCACAGTTTTCAATGTCACAGAAAATCAAAAGATAGTTGTAATGTTTACTGTCTGAGGACTTCAGAAAGACCTTTTACTGTAGAGATGTGGATGGATGGATGGATGGATGGATGGGTGGGTGGGTGGAAGGAAGGAAGGAAGGAAGGAAGGAAGGAAGGAAGGAAGGATGATGGATGATGGACGATGGACGATGGACGATGGACGATGGACAATGGACGATGGATGGATGGATGGATGGATGGATGGATGGATGGATGGATGGATGGATGGATGGATGGAGTTAAACATAGCTTGAGAAACAAGGGATGGTGGCTAAGGAATTCTGGGACTTGAAGTCCACAAGTCTTAAATTTACTATGTTTGGAGATGCCTGGTATACCTGGTATAAATAAAAAAGCAAACAAAAACCAGTTTCCCATATTCAAAAACTATAAATTGAAATGGTGAGCACATAAATTAAAAAAAGAATTCTCCCAAAAAATGTTTGGAGGCCTTATTTCTAGCATTTAAAAAGGATGGAATTATTAGTACGAGTAGTAATTTCAAAGTTACTTTTAGTCTATTATAAACTAAGCAATGCTCCTTGCCCTGGAGCTGAGGATATTTATGTTATTTTTGCAGACATAAAACAGAGGAAGATGCCAAGATGGGTTCCCCCCGCCCAATAAATACAAACAAAAGATTACATTTTAATATCCTTCTTTGATAGAGAGAAGCATCTGCAACATTGCTTTGGCACTAAGCCACGAACAAAGTGCTATAAACTTGTCATGGCTCCCAGCGCTGGTTGGATGACATCATAGTGACTGTGGCACACGGCTGGGGTTCATTTGTAAAGCCTCAAGGGCAACATCACAGAGATTGGTGGGTCATGACCCTAGAACACACCACAACAAGTGTAGGTTCACTAAAACTAGCATGACATATTGTGGTTACGTTTACAGAGAACTCGTCAGTCACAAATGCCTCAAAGTCACAACTACAATCCTTTCTCTCTTTTTTCTAGGATTTCTGAATTATGTTTAACCATCCTATGAAAGGCTGAGAGCCAAAGAATCGAGGCCTTTGAACTATGGTGCTGGAGAAGACACCTGCGAGAGTCCCTTGGACTGTAACGGCATCCAACCGGTCAGTCCTAGAGGAGATCAATCCTGACTGCTCTTTAGAAGGCCAGATCCTGAAGAGGAAACTCAAATCCTTTGGCCATCTAATGAGAAGGAAGGACTCCCTGGAGAAGAGCCTAATGCTGGGAAAGATTGAGGGCAGAAGAAGAAAGGGATGGCAGAGAATGAGGTGGCTGGATGGAGTAACTGAAGCAGTTGGCGTGAGCTTCAATGGACTCCAAAGGATGGTAGAGGACAGGAAGGCCTGGAGGAACGTTATCCATGGGATCGCGATGGGTTGGACATGACTTTGCAACTAACAACAACAACAAATGTACTTATGTACCTTATGTCGAGGGGACACAACAATAGAGAAAACAGGGCAAACAAGTTTTAACACAAACAAGAGAAATGGTGACACAGTGTGTTTTCCTATGATTTGCAACATAGCTGTGACATGTTTATGCCACCCAGAATCAATTCTTTACAGACACCAAGCAGGTCATATGTCCTCATCTCAACTGGGTAGCCCTCCAAAACTAGCCATTTTCTCTGCACAATTTGTACCTTAAACAGATTCAGATGTCCCCCCACTCCCCCAAGGCACTGAATCAGACTTACAAACAAACATATCATAAGAGCCGAGGTGGCGCAGTGGTTAGGGTGCAGTACTGCAGGCCGCTTCAGCTGACTGTGATCTGCAGTTCAGCGGTTCAAATCTCACCGGCTCAAGGTCGACTCAGCCTTCCATCCTTCTGAGGTGGGTGAAATGAGGACCCAGACTGTGGGGGCAAGTTGCTGACTCAATTTGCTAAAAAATCTGTAAACCGCTTAGAGAGGGCTGAAAGCCCTCTGAAGCGGTAAGTAAATAAGTAAATAAGTAAATAAGTAAATAAGTAAATAAGTAAATAAGTAAATAAGTAAATAAGTAAATAAGTAAATAAGTAAATAAGTAAATAAGTAAATAAGTAAATAAGTAAATAAGTAAATAAGTAAATAAGTAAATAAGTAAATAAGTAAATAAGTAAATAAGTAAATAAGTAAATAAGTAAATAAGTAAATAAGTAAACAAACAAACAAACAAACAAACAAATCACCCAACTATAAATGCACTGGCCAAAAATTTTTATTCTAAAGCTTTGAGAAGTTTAGCAAGTGATGTCGGGGGGGGGGGAACATCACTCCAAATTAAAGTCTTGCTCATTTTCAACCTGTATGAAACACCAAAGCAAACTTTCAACTGGGCTCTATGTTCAACGCTGGACCTCCTCATATCTAGACTTTGAAAGGGAAGGAGCATGCTATGTGCTCCGTGGATGCCTGTTTGCAGTGACAGATGTTATCCCATTATCACCACAGTGCTTCAATCCATAAATATATTAGAGGCTCTGTCTTGGCAGGGAACATGTAGTGTATTGGGTTATCGTTTCCAGAGATTTATTCAACATACTTGCGATCTTGTATTATTATGTTGGCTGCTTAGATACTTTAATTTTTTTGCAGATTCATTGGACTTAGCTCTTCTGGAAGCTCCAGTAAATCAAGGAGATGAAAAGGCTAGATTTCACCATAGTGTCTTTTAATTATTATTTACTTACTTACTTACTTACTGTTTTGTTTTGTTTTATATTATTTTATTTATTTTGTCAAGATACCTGATTGGACTACAAAACTCCATCACTCAAATACCCACTTATTTTATATGTCTTGGTATCTTAGGCTGAAAATCACGCAACAAAATTCCAGATCTCTTGAATAATTTCCCAATTCCCAATTAAAATGACAGTGAAAATAAATGCAGCAATCATCTGGGTAGTTCAGTGACTGTAAGTGGCTTCAACTCTTGGCACAATAAAGGCCAAGAGACGTAAATGTTGTTTAGAATCAGTTTAAGAAAGAGTTTTGACTTGGACGTTGTTGATGCCAATATCCTTTCTAAAGGCAGGACAAATGCATTCACAGTATGTTTTATTCTAGTAGCAGTTTTAATTAATGCAGGACACAAACTGTTTTAGTTACATTTAATTTGACTTATTTGAAATGCAGATTGAATCCTTCCTTCCTTCCTTCCTTCTGCAGTTTTAGTAATGTTGGGACATAAATAGTTTGTTCGGGGTTATATTTAATTTGGCTAACTTTGAACTTCCCTTCCTTCCTTCCTTCCTTCCTTCCTTCCTTCCTTCCTTCCTTCCTTCCTTCCTTCCTTCCTTCCTTCCTTGTCTCTCTCACCCTTCCCCACCAATATTTTTTTTAAAAAGGAAGAGGCCTCTGTATGTAACTCCATGACAATTCTAGAGCGTCTCCCTGCTTTTCCTTTTGTAGGAATCAAATCTGGGATATTTTTTTTTAAAGGAAATCAAATTACATCTCTTCTATTTTGAGCCATGCATTTCCATTTCTCTGATGTGTTCAGAAAAATTAAAGCATATCATCCTTCCTTTGGCCCAGTGTTCAAATTGCTCTCTGAATTGGGCCATAGATAACTTGGATTAAAATTCAGATGGGCCAGAAATCTGACTCTATTTTTCTTCTTCTTCATTGTCTCAGAATATTGCCAACCTCCTCCTGTTTTCATTATTCCAATGTAATGCCAACCATTTCCTGTTTTCATTAGACTATTGTAATGCTAGACTCCTACTGTTCTCATTAGTGCAGGACTCCATAATGGCAGCCACCTCATGTTTTCATTATAACTTAGCTGTATGGTGCCAATGGCTGCCAGTTTGCCAGGGCAGAATTATATCTGGCCACAGGCCGTGAGCTCCGATGAAAACAAGATGTCTATGGAGTGTCTCAGCCATCCAGGTCATGGTTCTCCCAAAGGTGCTTTTTTTCAAGAGGCAACTGGTCTTTCTTTTTTTCTTTGATGACGTTTCCCTTCTCATCTAAGAAATTTCTTCAGCTCTGACTGGAGGATGGGGAAGGATCAGAGGTGGGTTCCTACCAGTTTGCACATATTCGGTAGAACCGGTTCGTCAAATCTACCGAACCGGTCAGAAGAGGTTCCACCAGTGGACCCGGAAAGCAGGCCACACCTACAGAAGAGGTTCCAAAAATTTTTGAAACCCACCACTGGTCCTTGGATAGGATTATTCTACACTATCATGCTCATATTTAAAAAAACTCAGTGCCTCTGTGGAAGATGCCAACGACACTTGTCAGAACCACCTTAAATTACCTCACACACAGCACTGGCATGCATAACAATATGATGTAAACTTGTTTTTTAAAAGGCATCTTTGGTTTGCGTTAAAACAACTTCAACACACGCAATGTTCTGATTGCACCACAAACGCAGTAGTCATCCTTACCTTTCACAGAGGTTCCTTACCTTTCAAGATTCTACCGGTTGAAGTGGTATATTGGGTTTGTATTTTGGGGAGTATTTTTGACAAGGATGGCTGTGTTTATTGTTCAATGTTATATGGCCCCGGTCATGCACAGTATATATGTGACTGTATGAAATGAAAATGAAAATGAAAATAAAACATATTTGGATAAAATAAAAAAAAGATTCTACCGAATAGGTGCAAACTGGTAGGAACCCACCTCTGCCTTGTAGAGAGTCCTTGAGGCCACTTGGAGGTTTGTCTGTGTCCTCAGAGTCACCCGAGGGGTGCAAATGTGTTTTGAACCTTCTTGGAACTGCTAAAAGAACTGCATTGTGGAGCTGTGCTTTCTTCAGGATATCTACGGAGATTCTCAGTCATCCAGGTCCTGGATTTTCCAAAGGTGCTTTTTTTTCAAGAGGCAAATGGACTTTATGGTTTTTTTTCTTGGAAGACCTTTCACTCCTCACCCAAGAAGCTTCTTTACCTCTGAGCTTTCCTGCCACAACTGTTAAACGAAACACTGCATTTGTTAAGTTAGTAATGTGGTTATTAAGTGAATCCAGAGTCCCTATTGACTTGGCTGGTCAAAAGTAGCAAAAGCAGATCCCGGGGATAAAGAAACGGTCGTAAGTATGAACCAGTTGGCAAACACCTGAATGCCGACCATGGGGATGCTGCAAAGGTTGTAAGTCTGAAAAATGGTTGTAAGTCACTTTTCCCCCATCCTATTGCAACTTTGAACAGTCACTAAATGAACTCTTGTAAGTCAAGGGCTACCTGTATTGTCAGATTTATAAGCCTTGGGATACGTCTTCCATATTAAAATCCAACTGGATTTTCAAATGCTTTGTCAAATCGTGCCGTTACTTTGGCTTTCAAAAAAAGAAGAGTAGAAATTTCAAGACGTCTGCTGTGTTCTCCCTTTCTGAATTAGCATTGAACTAACCCCCTGATTCAGTGGCTCAGTGGCTCAGATGCTGAGCTTGTTGAGCAGAAAAGTCGGCAGTTCGGCAGTTCGAATACCTAGTGCTGCGTAACCGAGTGAGCTCCCGTTAACTTGTCCCAGCTTCTGCCAACCTAGCAGTTCGAAAGCCCATAAAAATGCAAGTAGGAAAATAGGAAACACCTTTGTTGGGAAAGGAACAGCATTCTACGCACCTTCGACCTTTAGTCATGTCAGCCACATGACCACGGAGACATCTTCGGACAGCGCTGGCTCTTCGTCTTTGAAACGGAGATGAGCACCTCCCCCTAGAGTCAGGAATAACTAGCACATATGTGCGAGGACAACCTTTACCTTTACTTTTATCTTCCTGAAGGTAACCCTAACATGGTTTCAAATATGGTAGGTTAGTTATATTTAACTTCAGGTGACACTTAGTAAAAGTTTTTAAACATGTGAAGTGTTCGCGCGGTGAGATGATAGCACTGTTCCAATATCTACCACAAGGAAGAAACTTATTCTCCAAAGCACCTGAGGGCAGGACAAAAAGCAATGGAAGGAAACTAATCAAGGAGAGAAGCAACTTAGAACTAAGGATAAATTTCCTGACAGGTAGAACAATTAATCAGTGGAACAAGTTGCCTCCAGAAGTTGTGAATGCTCCAACACTGGACATTTTCAAGAAGATGTTGGACAACCATTTGTCTGAAGTGGTCCTGCTTCAGCAGGGGATTGGACTAGAAGATCTCCAAGGTCCTTTCCAACTTTTAACTCTGCTATTCTGAGGTATAGATTATACTGAGGGCAACTGCTTCTGCTTTCTCTCAGTACATCTAGTGGAAATATAAGTTTTGACAAGTTTTCAGATCTTGTAACTTAAGGCTCTCTGTATTCCTAATGATAGATCATCTCGTCTTCCTGTTTTTCCTGTCCTCTAAACCTCTTCTTTCCTCCTCCTTCCTTCTCCTCTCCCACTGTCTTTATTCCTCCCCTGTTTTAATTATACATGTGAAATTCAGTCATCTTTTATTCATTTTGTACTTAATGATTTATGTTTTAATGTTGCTCAACACGCCTGCACTGATACCATTAAACTAAAGGTTTCTTGTTATCCTTAAAAATAAGCTGTCGTCACTCATTACTCAGATGGATAAACCTTTTTTTTTCCCCTCTCCTGCCTTTCTCACTTTCAGGAAAATATGATTTAAAAGGAAGAAAAAAAATGTTCTTTGTCATCCTCCAATTACAGTATTATTAACATTACTGAACAGAATAATTGACAGATTGTAAAAAGTTTGGTTCAAATGATTAAAGGCTGTTGAAAACCGTAACCTGACAGTTTTTTTAGGCAAATGAAAGTCCATCCATCTGTTGGGGACTCTGAAAATGACTATAATGAGTCACCTTTCAAATGACAGCTGTCACCCAAGGAATGAAACCTAGAAGCTGAGCTAAAATATATAATAAATTATGCATACTCTGTCACACAGGAAGAAAGCAAGAAGCGCTTCCTAGCACCAACTCCCGATCTAAACACCAGTGTCTAATTTACTGCCGTTTTGATCATTTTCCTGAAGGTAGAAGCCTCATCCTATGTAATATTGCCTCTGATCACTAGCATTTGGACTCGGCCAAAGTCAATAAGAGGAGGTTTACGCCAATGTTATGTTACAGTTTGATAAGAGACAATATGCCAACTTCGATCATGGCGGCTGCCTGTCATGTTGCAGGGAACACATATGATTTTGTCAGGAGAGAGTAATGGAATCTCACTTGTAAATTAACTCTGGGCAATCCCTCCCAAAATAAGGAGAAAAGGATATGTTCTACTTTGTGCTTATCTCATTCCAGGAGGATAACTTCACCATTAAAAACACAGCCATCTTAGAAAAATAATGCAATTCCTCCACAGTTTTTTTTCCAAATAGATAATAGATTGATGATAGATAGATAGAAAGATAGTTAGTTAGTTAGTTAGTTAGTTAGTTAGTTAGTTAGATAGATAGATAGATAGATAGATAGATAGATGATAGATAGATAGATGATAGATAGATAGATAGATAGATAGATAGATAGATAGATAGATAGATAGATAGATAGATAGATAGATAGATGGTTGATAGAGCATGATAGACAAATAGATAGATGATAGATGGATAGATAGATGATAAGTGGATGGATAGATAGATAGATGGATGGATGGATAGATAGATGATAGATGATCGATCGATAGATAAATAGATAGATGACAGATAGATGATAGATGGATAGATAGATGATAGATGGATGGATGGATGGATAGATGGATGGATGGATGGATAGATAGATAGATAGATAGATAGATAGATAGATAGATAGATAGATAAGTAGGCAGATGGGTGGGTGGATGGATAGATAGATGGGTGGGTGGATGGATAGATAGATGGCTGGGTGGATAGATAGATGATAGATGATCGATAGATAAATAGATAGATGACAGAGAGATGATAGATGGATAGATAGATGATAGATAGATGGATGGATAGATGATAGATAGATGGATAGATAGATAAGTAGGCAGATGGGTGGGTGGATGATAGATAGATGGATGGATGGATAGATAGATGATAGATGATCAATAGATAGATAAATAGATAGATGACAGAGAGATGATAGATGGATGGATAGATAGATAGATAAGTAGGCAGATGGGTGGGTGGATGGATAGATAGATGGATGGGTGGATAGATAGATGATAGATGATAGATGATAGATAGATAGATAGATAGATAGATAGATAGATAGATAGATAGATAGATAGATAGATAGATAGATAGATGATAGATAGATGATAGAAGATAGATAGATGAATAGATTGAAAGATAGGTAGATGGATGGATATATGGATGGATCATTCTCCAATAGTAACTATGAGAGGGATCTTGGAGTCCTCTTGAATATGAGCCAGCAGTGTGCTATAGCTGCCAAAGAAGACAACACAATCCTAGGCTGCATTAACAGAAGGCTAGAATTGAGATCACTTGAAGTGTTAATACCACTTTATAATGTCTTGGTAAGGACACACTTAGAATACAGCATTCAGTTTTGCTCACCATGATATAAAAATATGTTGAGTCTCTAGGGTGAGTGCAGGAAAGAGCAACAAAGAGGATTAGGGAACTGAAAGCTAAAACATATGAAGAATGGTGCAGGAATTGGATATGTACATACGGTTAATGAAAAGAAGAACTAGGGGTGACATGATAGCAGGGTTTCAATATCTAAGGGGCTGGTACAACGAATAAAGGATCAACCTATTCTCCAAAGCATCTGAAGGCAGGACAAGAAGCAATGGGTGGGAACTAATCAAGGAGAGAAGCAACCTAGAACTAAGGAGAAATTTCCTGACGGTTAGAAGAATTAACCAGAGCTTGCCTCCAGAAGTTGTGAATGCCCCAACACTGGAAGTTTTTAAGAAGATGTTGGATATCCATTTGTCTGAAGTGGTGTAGGGTTTCCTGCTTGAGTAGGGGGTTGGACTGGAAGACCTCCAAGGTCCCTTCCAACCCTGTTATTCTGTTATTGATACATCATGGGAAGTAGGACATGTGAAGCCATAAGGTTCTCTGTGAAATAAAATTCAAATTCCACAATGCAGCTGGGCCATTAAGAAGTAAATTAGATTGAACTGTGGTGGTGAATCAGCAATTATACTGTTGTTGGTATGCACACTGACACACACAGAGGTAGAGAGGGAGGGAGGAAGAGTGTTGGGGAAGGAGTTTACAACACAAACTAAACCCACTATAGTAATGCAAGCGGTAGGGAACCAAAAAAGAAAAAACTATCCTAGGGCTGAGAATGTGTTTTGCTGGATCTTGAACACATTTTACTGCTGCTTTTGAAACCGTCTTCAAAGGAAGAGATGCTGTGTAAACTGCTTCTAGACTGCTGGTATTAATTACGGTTTATAATCGCTTCCATTTTGACATAATTGTTGCATATTTAGGCACATTATGCCAAAGGATAACCTCAGCATGGGCTGGTGATTAGGATTAATATTTATATTGTGTTTGCAGTGTGCACAGTTTAGCCTTCCAGCTGAGGAACCTGTTATCTTTCCATTGAAAACACGGCAGGGTTCAGATGGAAGAACTAACTGAAGGGACATATTTACGGAGGGCATTACCGTATTTTTCGGAGTATAAGACATACCAGAGTATAAGACGCATCAAGGTTTTGAAGAGGCAACTTTAAAAACAAAAGTTTTTGCACTCTGCAAACCTCCCCAAAATGGCCCGTTTTTTGCAAAAACGGGCCCGTTTTTTCCCCCCCAAAAAGAGGCACGAATAGCCTTTAGGGGGCTTGCAGAGTTCTCCTGGGGGGTGGCCCATCCAAAACAAGCAAAAAACAGCCTGTTTTTCTCAAAGAAATTGCACCCATAGCCTTTAGGAGGCTTATAGAGTACTCCTGGGGGCTGGGGGACAAAATTGAGCAAAAACCAGCCTGTTTTTCACTCATTTCTGCCTTCCCCACCCCCCAGGAGCTCTCTGAAAGCCTCCTAAAGGCTATGCATGGCCATATTGGTGAAGGGGCAGGGTTTCAGGAGGCAAAAATGCTATATTCAGTGTATAAGACACACCCAGATTTTCAGCCTCTTTTTTAAGGGAAAAAGGTGCATCTTATACTCTGAAAAATATGGTACATCCACATCAATCAATTAATGGGGGAATGAATGTTGGACCAAATAAGAAATATCTCCTTGGACAGATGAAATGGAACAGAATAACAAAGTTGGCAGGGACCTTGGAGGTCTTCTAGTCCAACCTCCTTCTCAAGCAGGAGACCCTGTATTATTCCAGATAAGTGGCTGACCAATCTCTTCTTAATAGCCTCCAGTGTAGAAGCATCAGAAGTTCTAAAGGCAAATTGTTCCGCTGATTAATTGCTCTCCCTGTCAGGAAATTTCTTCTTAGTTCTAGGTTGCTTCTCTCCTTGAATAGTTTCCATCCGTTGCTTCTTGTCCTGCCCTCAGGTGGTTTGGAGAATAGGATCTTCTTTGTGGCAGCTCTTCACATATTGGAACGTTGCTCTCATGTCATATCAGTCCTTCTTTTCACTACACTAGACATAGATAATAGACTAGAATAGAGTTGGGCAAACTTTTCCTTTCAGAAGACCATGTAAGCTATCAGGTTGGAAATCAGTGCTGTGAGCTGTCCGTGAATAGCAATAGCAGTTAGACTTATCTACCGCTTCATAGGGCTTTCAGCCCTCTCTAAGCGGTTTACAGAGTCAGCATATTTGCCCCCAACAACAATCAGGGTCCTCATTTCACCCACCTCGGAAGGATGGAAGGCTGAGTCAACCTTGAGCCAGTGAGATTTGAACAGCCAAACTGCAGAACTGCAGTCAGCTGAAGTAGCCTGCAGTGCTGCATTTAACCACTGCGCCACCTCGGCTCTCGTATGAACTCATGTACATACAACCTTTTCTGCCTGCACAAGTCTTGTTGTGTGTTTGGTTCAAAGTAACATCCAGTTCAAGAGTTGGAAGAGAAAAGCATGTGAGAAAAGTTTCCCTAAGTTCTTTTCAATACCTGAGCTGTCCTGTTAGTGACTGTAATTAACACTATCCCTCACTTTACAACCAGTGTTGCTTTTTAGTTTTTGTTGCTGTTCTCGTTAGTTGCAAAGTTGTTTTCTGACCCATCGCAACTCCATGGACAACGTTCCTCCAGGCCTTCCTCTCCTCTACCATCCTTTGGAGTCCATTTAAGCTCACGCCAACTGCTTCAGTGACTCCATCCAGCAACCTCATTCTCTGTCATCCCCTTCTTCTTCTTTTGCCCTCAGTCTTTCCCAGCATGAGGCTCTTCTCCAATGAGTCCTTCCTTCTCATTAGGTGGCCAAAGTACTTGAGTTTCCTCTTCAGGATCTGGCCTTCTGAAGAGCAGTCAGGGTTGATCTCCTCTAGGACCGACCTTGCAGTCCAAGGGAGTCACAGGAATCTTCTCCAGCACCCTAGTGCAAAGGCCTCCATTCTTTTTAGTTTTAGGGTGCTGAATAAATTTTTGCCCAGGAAGGCTGATCTATCTTGTTTTAGGTATTATGAAATGTCAGAGTCCATGAATTGCTTCTGGTGTCTTCTTACCACTTTGATTGATTTCTTGGCCGAGATCTGAAAGCAATCCAAACTTGAGGGTGCCACCAGCAGCATGTCAGACGGAAACAATTCCACATTATCTGAAAGTTGTCTCTGTGTTGCATTCTTGATCCTGCCTTCGAGGTGGCGAAATGTTCCTGCCACTGCGAGATCTTAACAGTGTCTTAGATGTTCTCTCCTGACCTGTGTCTGGTCTGCTGCTTTTCTCCATTTCACAATGTGTCTGCTCTTCCTGCGTCGACGGAGACCTTGCCGGTCCATGCGTTTCACTCTGTCTACGAAAGGTGTCAGGTATACATCTCTTCCATTTCCAGCTGGCGGTGCCATTCCTGACCCCATTCTCTCCAGCTCGCATCAACCGAAAAAGGGAGGCTGTAATGGGCTTTTAGTGCTATTAAGACTTACCAATTTGGCGACAATTGCTTTTATGAGCTTAATGGGCAAGAGTGGGGCAGTGATTGTGAAAAAAATGGAAGTCTGGAGTCCATTAATGAAATATTGTGGCTCTCTTTACTCAGGTATCATAATTATCTCAGACTAATGTTTCCCCTACAAAATGTTCTTAAACTGATTTTCTTTTTCTTTCCTTTCAGTCTTTTTCCCCCTCTCCCCTTTCCTTCCCTTCCCTTCTCTTCTCTCCTCTTCTCTCTTCCCTTCCCTTCCCTCCCCTCTTTTCCCCTCTTCCCTCCTCTTCCTCTCCTCTCTTCTCTTCTCCTCCCCTCTTCTCTTTTCCTCTCTCCCCTCCCTTCCCCTCCTCTTCCTTCCCTTCCCCTCCCCTCCTCTCTTCTCTTTTCTTCCCCTCTCCTGCCCTCTCCTCTGTTTTACTCTCTTCTCTTCTCTTCTCTTCTCTTCTCTTCTCTTCTCTTCTCTTCTCTTCTCCTCTCCTCTCCTCCCTTCCCTTCCCTTCCCTTCCCTTTCCTTTCCTTCCCTCCCCTCCTTTCCCCTCTCTCCTCCTCTTCCCTCCTCTCCCTCTCCTCTCTTCTCTCCTCCTCCCCTTCCCTCTTAGGTCATAGGTTATAGGTTTATTTCATTTATATGCCGCCCTATTCCCAGAAGGACTCAGGGCGGCTAACAAACCCAGAGGAGGGGGGTAATACAAACAAGGCAAAAACACAAACAGGATACAGGGAAAATTTAAAAACAATCAACAATCACACAATTCAAGCGGGGAAGGGAACTCATCAACCCCAGGCCTGCTGGAACAGCCAGGTTTTAACGGCTTTATGGAAAGCCTGAAGGGAGGTGAGGGTCTGGATCTCTGTGGGGAGTTCGTTCCAAAGGGCTGGAGCAGCCACAGAGAAGGCCCTTCTCCTGGTGGTCGCCAATCGACATTGGCCGGTAGATGGAATCCGGAGGAGGCCTAATCTGTGGGATCTGATGGGTCTTTGGGAGGTAATTGGCAGCAGGCGGTCTCTCAAGTACCCAGGTCCAATACCATGAAGGGCTTTAAAAGTGACGACTAGCACCTTGAAGCGTATCCGGAGACCAATAGGCAGCCAGTGCAGCTCGCGGAGGATAGGTGTAACGTGGGTGTACCGAGGTGCACCCACTATCGCTCGCGCGGCTGCATTCTGGACAAGCTCCGAATGCTCTTCAAGGGCTGCCCCATGTAGAGCGCATTGCAGTAGTCCAGTCTTGAGGTCACAAGGGTGTGAGTGACTGTTGCGAGAGCCTCCCGGTTCAGGTAGGGACGCAATTGGTGCACCAGCCGAACCTGGGCAAATGACCCCCTGGTGACAGCCAACAGATGATATTCTAAAGTCAGCTGTGGATCCAGGAGGACTCCCAAATTGCGGACCCTGTCTGAGGGGCGTAGAATTTCACCCCCCAGCCTGAGAGATGGAATACCTAGCCAATTCTCTTTTCCTCTTTCCCCTCCCTTCCCTGGCCCTCCTCTCTTCTCTTTTCTTCCCCTCTCCTACCCTCTCCTCTGTTTTACTCACTTCTCTCTTTTCTTCTCTTCTCTTCTCTTCTGTTCTCTTTTCTCTTCTCCTCTCCCCTTCCCTTCCCTTCCATCCCCTCCCTCCCTCCTCTCTCTTCCTTTCTCTTTGAGTACTGAACTACCCTCAGGAAAAGGTCTGAGTAAGAAAACCATACCACACATTCAAAATCATTCTGTGCCAGACTAATGTAGGAGCTTTGCCCAGGTGCCCCCATGTCTGTTTGAAGGCGCATTAGGGGAATCTGAGGCAGTTTCACGGGAGTGCAGGGTGCCTGAGCTGATTTCCATGGTCTGGTAGAGAAGCGAAGGGAACCAAGCACAACTTAGATGAGGATAAGCTGCTTATCTTACTGCCAAAGATAAAGACTTATTAATAGTTATTAATCTACTGCTAAATACCAACTGAAAGAACTTGTGAAATGCCTCTTCTTAAATCCCCCACCCTTTTTCTGAGGGAGGGAAAGAGTGGTCAAAGTTCCAAGGGAAAAGATACTTATGTGTATTTTTGGCCGCTGTGTATTTTACTCTTCCAGCGTTCGTTCAGAACTAGGGAAAGTCCTAATCTAATGTATGAAGGACTAGCCAATAAGCTGGCATTGTCCAGGTATTTATTTATAGGGAGGGGGAATGTCCAGGCCAAACGTAATTTCTAATGTTGGATTTTCCTCCTTACCAGAGGGAGCCCCTGTTGCATATTCAATATGTAAATACCAGCTGCGACCTGATTGGTTGGTCGTTTTGACAGTTGGTCTGAGTGCTAGTATAAATACCCTGACAGTTGCAGGGAACGTTTGAATCGTTTGTCACCTGTGTTATAATAAAGATCTGTCTTGCACATGGCTCCTGCGTGTCAATTCCCTCACAACAACAACCCACACGTTACAATACTGGCGACAAGGATGGGATTGATATGCGATTCCCGCAGAGCCTAACAACATCAGCCAACGTGAACGCAGTGAACGCAGGAAAAAAATTTTCTTTCCTACATTGAGGGCCTGTCAGGGCCGCCGCTTTGGCCAGCAAGCGACATCAACAGCAGTACCCACCGCCGTGGGCCTCCGGTTGTAGCCAACCTCAGTAAGCTCCCAGGCGCGGCCTCCATCCGTCCGAGGGACGGGCTTCCTACGCTTAACCTCGACTGGAGCCGCCGCCGCTACTCAGGGACGAGCTATGGACCGTGATGGCTAAACTGCGCCAGCTGTGCCTGCCTGCCTGCCTGCCACCAGCAGTTCCTATGGCATGCCTGCCACCAGCTGTTCCTACGGCACTCCAACCGCCTCGTTCCAACCGCTGCGTTCAACAACAGCCTTGTTCTCCAAGCTGCCACCTAGCACCACCGGCTACGCTCTCTCAGCCTGTCTAAAGCCTCTCCAACACTAGCACACTCACAACATACACCAGACTGTCCTCTACACCATGAGCACGCCCTACTCCTGTGCAATCCACTTGCCTCTGCTGTGCCTCCTTCCACTGCAAAGGCCACCGCTTGCTTCTCGAACCAACGAGAGCATCCCTAAAACCAACGAGAGCCTCCCTACAACACAACGAGAGCCTCCCTGCTGCAAAGATCCCAAAGGACCTGTTTTTTTTTCCTGGTTCTAAAATTTAGCTACGAAGGACTTACCACTATCTTGAAACAGCGAGGCCGGGCATGCGCAGAACTGGGGGGAAGGAGAGAGATTGAATATGCAAATACCAGCTGCGACGTGATTGGCTGGTCATTTGGTCTTTAGAACTGGGGGGAAGGAGTGTTGCATATTCAATATGCAAATACCAGCTGTGACCTGATTGGTTGGTCATTTTGACAGTTGGTCTGAGTGCTAGTATAAATACCCTGACAGTTGCAGGGAACGTTTGAATCGTTTGTCACCTGTGTTATAATAAAGATCTGTCTTGCACATGGCTCCTGCATGTCAATTCCCTCACAACAACAACCCACACATTACAATAGCCCCCTTGTGGAGTACTGTGAAGACATTACCATGGCAACTCCACTGCGCTATACAGTAGAATCCATTTTACGGCAGTACAGTAGAAGCCATTTTCAAGCAATTTTAATCAAATTTGGTACACAGATGACTTACCCTCTGGAAACAAATACTGTGGGGGGTGGGGTAAGACACCCCTAACACCCCTCGGTGTGTGTATTCTGTTAAGATACAGCCTGTTGTGCCTTAAACTGGCTTTTACTGTACTGCCTTAAAATGGCTTCTATGGACAGCGCTGTGGAGTTGCCATGGTAACGGCTTCATGGCACTCCACAAGGGGGCTCCCTCTGGTAAGGGGGAAAATCCAGCATTAGAAATTGCAGCGATGTTCATGGAAGGAGGGTTGAGATAAATAAATATCAGGGCAGTGCCTGGTTATCAGCTAGTATTTATTTAAAAATACTAGATGGTGCTTTTATGCAAAATGTTTGCAGAATATTTTAGGAAGGTGTTTTGATAAGATGAAATTGCATTTTACTTAATCCAGGTGTGCTGGTAAGAAGTCTTTCTGTTTATTTTTATTTTCTAATCCTGCATTTATGCTCCAATGTTTATATAAGCAATATACTGGGGAAACAAAATTTAAATAAGATCTAGCTTATTTAAAGAAATATTGAAGTGAAACCGGAAGAATTAGAACTTTAAAGAAATACCTGCCCAAAAAAATTTCAAATGGAACATTTTTTAAAGAGAGAAAGACCAAAAGAAAAGGAGGAGGAGGAGGAGGAAAAGAAGTAGAAGTAGAAGTAGAAGTAGAAGTAGAAGTAGAAGTAGAAGTAGAAGTAGTAGTAGTAGAAGAAGAAGAAGAAGAAGAAGAAGAAGAAGAAGAAGAAGAAGAAGAAGAAGAAGAAGAAGAAGAAGATTGCTTTGACAGCACAAAAGGAAAACATTTCAAAAGAATGCCATAATTCCTCACAAAAATGTGAATTATTGGGAATTCACTATAAGTAACAGCCCCAGCAGGACTGCTGCCCTTGAAGAGTGTTTGAAGACTTCAGCTTGTCTAGAACGCAGCTGCGCGAGCAATTGTGGGTGCACCTTGGTACACCCACGTTACACCTATCCTCCGCGAGCTAAACTGGCTGCCTATTGGTCTCCGGACACGCTTCAAGGTGCTAGTCGTTACTTTTAAAGCCCTACATTGTATCGGACCTGGGTACTTGAGAGACCGCCTCCTGCCAGTCACCTCCCAAAGACCTATCAGATCCCACAGATTAGGCCTCCTCCGAATTCCATCGGCTGGCAACTCCTCGGGGGAGGGCCTTCTCTGTGGCTGCTCCGGCCCTCTGGAACGATCTCCCCATGGAGATCCGGACCCTTACTACCCTTCCGGCCTTCTGCAAAGCGGTTAAGACCTGGCTGTTCCAGCAGGCCTGGGGCTGCTGAACTATCCAGCCCCATCCACTGCCCCTGCAACAACCAGTTGCTTGTTGGGGTTCATGCAGGCACTGCATACTGTGCACGCATGCGCAGTGTGCCTTTTGGCATAAATACAGCTATAGAGCGCTGGCAGGCATGTGGGCCAAATGAACCACCATACCAGTACACTCTCAGCTTCTCCAGGCCACTATTGGTACGGCCGTACCGGGCTGTACCTACAGCAAACCACCACCACCACCCATTGATTGCAGCTAAGCAGAGTCCACAGTACAGTTATTTTAGCTATGGTTTGATTGGTTTTGAACCGTGACTGCTCTTTATGAATTTTACTTGGGAGCTAATTGTGGTTTTCATTGCTGTTACATGCCATGGTGAGGGGAGTAGCCATATGCAGAGCTGGATTTTCCTATAGGCTAACTAGGCTTCAGCCTAGGGCCTCAAGATCAAGAGGGGCCTACATTCAAATTGTTAGCAAAATTAAAATTACACTATTCTAAAAACAGTGAACACTAAAAGACTAAACCGAAAATAAGGAGAGATTCTACGCATATGACTAATAAACAAACATAAAAATGTATTGGTTAAGATCGTTCCAGCACCGCGGCAGTTGGGGAGCCCAACTACGTTCCCGGCACCGGCAGTCGGGCGAGAGGCGCGGCCGCTCCCAGTAGCCGCCCCATCGACGCGGAGCCCACCAGCGGCCAGGCAGGTGAGAGCGAGGGGGCCGAGCCAGGTAGCTGAGCGCAGCAGGGGAGGCGGCTGGCCTCGCTGCCTTTGCTGCAGAGCAGAGCCACCCTCCGTCGGGAGGCCAGCTATATATATTGATATATATTGATATATATCACAGTAATGATATATTTTATTGTCTCTCATGTAATTTACAAACTTAAAAATGGGAGGTGAAAGGGCCTGATAAGTGGAATAGCCTAGGGCCTCTTTTCATCTAAATCCACCCTGGCCATATGAATCAGTTTGAAAACGAAACATCTGAGAGCCATCTCAAATCCACCTTATGAATTGGTTTGGATGGCAGGGCTGAACTTATTTGAACCACACCAGTGGTGGGGTTCAGCCAGTTCGCACCTATTCAGGAGAACCGGTTGGTAACTTTCTAAGCAGTTCGGAGAACCGGTTGTTGGAAGAAATCTCATTTTGCTTTTTTCCACTTTACAGGGCTGATCCTATAAGGAAGGCAGGAAGGAAACATTCTGGTGTTGCTTCTAGCCTCATCTTTATTGCCCTGCTTATAGAAACTGCCTCTCCGGTTAATCCTAATTACATTGTAACAGCTAAGGTGAAGCGCCCATCGACGTGAGTGATGTTGAGTTGGCCATGCCCACCGAGTCACATGAGCACCAAGCCCCACCTACTTAGCTGGTCATTAGGGCAGAGAACCCGTTGTTAAATTCTTTGAATCCCACCACTGAACCGCACCCTCCAAATAAAATGGATAACACAGTCTGCGTAGGCCAGGATCACAGAAATAGGACCAACTTTCCGCTGAACCTCTCAATCCAATTACAATAAAGAGCTAGCAATGCGCGAGATAGTATAATTTTCTCTGGCAGTGTAGGGTAAACTGTTCCTTTGTTATGCAACTCCCTCCAGCTAGAAGAAATTGTATTAGAACGGCCCATGAACTGTATGGCTTTTATGTGTAGAGCACAGGCAGCATTTTCCAAAGCCACAGCTCAACGATGAATGAACCGCATTCAGAGAAACTTAATCCCAAGACTTCAGGAGGCAGGTTGAGACTTCCAATCCTATTTGACTCATGGTGACTCATTCTTTTTTTTTGTCCTTTTTTTGTTTTTCTTAGGTTTTTTTTTATTGAAAAGTTTTAATAAATTTTACAAATGTTTCCCCTTCCCCTTCCCTCCCCCCACCCCTTCCCTCCCCCCTCCAACCCTCCCTCCCCCCAACCTCCCAGAGCAAAATGCAGGGTATAAACATTTAACAATCATACACTAACATAAGCTAACTAACTATAGCATCCTACCTCCCTCTTGTACTTTAACTCCCCTTTTATTAAACTAAATTTAGATAAATTATAACATTCCTTGTTCATTCATAAGCTAATTGAAATTTCTTAGTCCGGTATTTATTTTGAATGTAACCAATCCATCTTCTCCATTCCAACTTATATTTCTCATCTGAATGGTCCTTCAAATATGCTGAGATTTTGGCCATCTCTGCTAAACGTCCATTCAAGAATAGTAGGCAATTCTTCCTTCTTCCAGTAGTGCTCCACCAACAATCTTGCTGCCGTTGTTAAGTTCAGAATCAAATTAGTCTCTATAACTGTACAGTCTGTAATTATACCTAGCAAGAACAACTGGGGAGTGAACTTTATCCTCTTTTTAAGAATATTTTGAATAATCCACCATATTTTTATCCAAAATGCTTTAACTTTTTTTACAAGTCCACCATACATGATGATATGTAGCGTCAACACAATTGCATCTCCAACATTTGGATTGTAAATTCAGATACATACAATGATGATTCTTTGGGACTGTTTGCTTACGTTTTTTGCAGGACGTGATTCCGTCGGTTGGGAATCAGTTCGAGTTGATGCAGAGCCATATTTTTCTTTTGAAATAGATAAACAGAATTAATTATGTTGCATCCACAGTACAGGAGCCCTAACCATTAAAGGAGCAAATACCTCGTTTATTTCGTAACCTGAATAAACCTATCCAATTTTTTGTTGGTGTTTGTTTTCTGCAGTCTCCAAATGACCACAGGGGGGAAGCGGTTTATGCTACTCCTGAGTGAAAGCTGTTTTTTTTAATATACTTTTTTATTTTCCATTTTCATAACATACAACCGCATGGGAAGTCAGGGGAGGGAACGCTGGGGGGGTTGGGAGGGTGGGAGGGAGGGAGATTTGATGAGGGGTGTTAGATTTTAATGTAATCTGATTGCACATGTATACTGTCTTCTCTTATTTTTTCTTTAAAACTAGGATATGTTAAGTATAGGTTCCACCACAAAACCGCGTTCGACTAAACCGCGCTCTTAACCCTTAACCTAACCCTAACCCTAACCCTAACCCTAACCCTAACCCTAACCCTAACCCTAACCCTAACCCTAACCCTAACCCTAACCCTAACCCTTAACCTAACCCTAACCCTAACCCTAACCCTAACCCTAACCCTAACCCTAACCCTTAACCTAACCCTAACCCTAACCCTAACCCTAACCCTAAACCTAAACCTAACCCTTACCTTAAGTTGAATCGGCTTGCTTTGAAAGGGCTATTTAAAGCGCCCTTCTTTCTCCGCGCTGGCTGTTGTCGCCCTGTTGATGACGTCAGTGATGCGGTTTAATCGGGCGCGGCTTAGTCGAGCGCGGTTTTGTCGTGCCACGTTAAGTATATTGTTATGGAAGTATAAATACCATCAACATAGATTGGAGTTTGCTCAGAAGCAGAAATACACCAATGAGAGGAAGAGTGGGAAACAGAAGGGAGAAGAAAGATGGGAAGAGAGGGATAGGAGAGAGGGTAAGGGGGGAAGATGAGGAGGAGAAGGAGGAGTGGAATGCAGAGAGAGGAGAAGGAGAAAGGAAGGGGAAGTAGAGTAGGAAAGGATGCTGGAGGGAAGAAAGGAGGTAGGAGAGAGGTAGAAGAAAGAGGTGTATGGAGAGCAGAAGAGCTAATAATGGGTTTTTATCTTTTTGGGTGTTGATGACAAGAGGAACTGATGTAATTGCTACTTAATAGAATAGGATACTGGCTATGTAATAGTGAAAGCTGGGTTTTGTTAGCATACGCATAAGGCAAAATGAGAAAGTGTGCCTCCCCCACTTCACTCATGCTGCCAGCCTCATGAAAAAATATGTCTCTAAAGGCTTAAAGATGGCTCATTAAACCCCTGATCCATTTCTACACACACTGCTGTTACCATGCTGACCTTTTTTACAGCTTAGACTGCAGATGGGCATCACCCCATTACTGTCAGTGAAACTCAGCCTGTAGGGATACGTAACCGATGGAATGAAAAACAAGCCCACACGGGCCAGGTCCTCTCATGAATGCAGCTATGTGCTCACTTTTCCACAGTGGCCTTTTCCACAGTAGATCTTCAAGGAAGTTTATGGTGCAAACAGGGACTCATTTAATTCTGCATTCCAGGTCTTTACACATCCTTTCGCTAGGCGCCTTAGCAAAAGCAGTCAGCTTTGAATTCGAAAGACAGATGATGGCAGGAAGGCATTGAAAGCTCCCTGTAGTAGAGGCACATATGGACCAATCCTTCACTGGAAGGATTAGGGTTAGGGTTGGTATTTTAATGAACAAACGAACAAACGAACAAACGAACAAACGAACAAACGAACAAACGAACAAACGAACAAACGAACAAACGAACAAACGAACAAACGAACAAACGAACAAACGAACAAACGAACAAACGAACAAACGAACAAACGAACAAACAAATAAACAAATAAATAATTGAATGAATGAATGAATGAATGAATGAATGAATGAATGAATGAATGAATGAATGAATGAATGAATGAACGAACGAACAAAACCTGGTGGTAGCTGGGGTTTGGTATTTTAATGAACTCATTTCCCATCTGAATCAGTAACATTCAATATTTTCCCTCAAAGGGCTCTCCAGAAGTCCAACATGCACCAAAGGAACGACATGTTGATTATTCATTTTTCCCCCCTTTAAAAGACAAATTACGTCCCTGTTGGAACAACCCACCCAGGATAAGGAGACAAAATCCATCTGCTGCCCCAACCCACTTACTGAATATTAATCATCTCCTCCACTGGAATTTATTTCCCTCGTCCCATCTGTCTTCCCCGTCTTCGGCAGAGTATTTGAGCACATGTTGGGTAGCACAATTCATAGGCCTAGTGAGAAAATTGTATTTAAAGCAAAGGCATCATTAAAGAGCGGGGATCTGCATTAGCTTGGGGATGTAGTTGTGTGTGAGTGTGTGCGTATGTGTGTCCATGAGACATGAGCAAACTTTTAGAGTGCAGATTTTCCGCATTGTGTTTATTACCTATGTATCAGGCCTACAGTTTTCTTTTGGATCTATGGCCTGCCACACTTTCTATTATTCTACTATGCCCTTTTCTGTTGTGGGAAAATGGGAGGGGGGATTGCACAGAGTTAGACGATATGTAGCCATAACAAAATTCTTTCTAGAAAACCAAGGTCATCCTTTGTCTCTGCACCTCTGCACCTGACCAGAACTGGATGGGTGGAACTGCCAGTATGGCAGTGGGAGATGGGACCATGGGATAGGCTTGTGGGTGTGGGGGCAAGATCTTGAACTTTCAACTGGGTGGGGAAAACCGGGAAGATTTCAGATTCAGGTTTTCCCAGATGTGCCAACATGGCTCTCTTAATAAATTGGAACTTTGAGCAATACTTTGCCTTGGACTCTGATTTACTTCTGGATGCTGTTTAGAACCCTGACGTTATGCTCTCAATTTATGCATTTATGTATTTAAAATGTATTTACTTCTGTTATTTACATTGTTCCGCTGTAACGTCTGGCTAGCTGATAGACCTGTTCAGCATTAAAAAAAAAACATAGAAAATAATAAAAAATGTGAAAATGTTGAGTTGGGGCAGAAGCTATGAATCATAATAATTTAAACGTCAAGGTAAATACAAAATACATTTACCTGGAGGGAAAAAGTCCATAAACAGAGACTCTTGTTTCAAAAGCCTGTTTTGTTGCTAGGATGTATTCACTCACAAATCATTTCACTTGGTTGCAGGAACTGGGTAGGTCTAGTTTAATGAAAAGAAGGACTAGGAGAGACATGATAGCAATATTCCAATATCTCAGGGGCTGCCCCAAAGAAGAGGGAGTCAAGCTATTCTCCAAAGCATCTGAGGGCAGGACAAGAAGCAATGGGTGGGAACTAATCAAGGAGAGAAGCAACTTGGAATTAAGGCAAAATTTCCTGACAGTAAGAACAATTAATCAGTAGAACAACTTGCCACCAGAAGTTGTGAATGCCCCAACACTGGAAGTTTTTAAGAAGTTGTTGGATAACCATTTGTCTGAATGGTGTGGTTTCCTGCCTAAGCAGGGGGTTGGACTAGAAGACCTCCAAGGTCCCTTCCAACTCTGTTCTGTTCTGTTCACTTATGACAAATGCTTCTTGCTCTCATTCTATATCATAAGGTCTTTTTACCTGAAGATCCAAGCCATTGCAAACCTTGATAACTTCACCATTGCTAGGCAACAGAAAGCTGATTGGAATGAGATATTTGATTCTGTTACCAGTGACTAAACTGTTTACAGATGGTGCTCTTTCCAAGGGGGTTGTTGTTGTTATCAGTAGCACCTTTTTGTTAAGAGAAGATGGGGATTTTTGAGCCAAGGACATTTTCAGTTCCTTCAGGAAATTTCAACCCAACTTAGCCAGCTAACCTTTCTTTGACATTAAAATGACAGATTCTTGAATATGTTGAAAGGCATAATGTTCAAATGTTATCGGTTTTCAAGGGCTGTTCCTTTGTTCTGTGTGGTTCAACAGATTTCTCCTTGTATCGATCATGTTTATGCAATAATATAAAGTTTTAAATTGTTACTCTTGATGTGCTTTTTTTTTTTTTAAAATTTAAATGCCTGCACAGACAGAGGCGCAGGGGATAAAGCCCGTCAAAACTGCTTGGCAAGACGAGAAAATGTGCACATGTGTTCTTGGTCAATTTCAATTTTCAATTTTTCAATTTAATAAAATTTGTATGCCGCCCAATCCCTTGGGACTCAGGGCGGCTTAGAGAGCAAGATTAAAAAAAAAGATTTAAAAATTAAGAATAAAAATACAGTTGTTAAAATTACACACCATCCATTCTGTCTAAGTGGGGCTGGACATTGATCAACAGCCCCAGGCCTGCCGGAACAGCCAGGTTTTGGTGGCTTTTCGAAAGGCCGGGAGAGTGGTAAGGGTCCGGATCTCTACGGGTAGATCGTTCCACAGGGCCGGCGCAGCTACAGAGAAGGCCCTCCCCCGAGGGGTCGCCAGCCAGCATTGTCTGACCGACGGCACCTGGAGGAGGCCCAACCTGTGAGATCTTGTTGGTCGTTGGGAGGTATGTGGCAGGAGGCGGTCACATATCCTCTGGAAATTAGTTTCAATTAAAATAGTAATATTAGGGACATAAGGGATGTGGTGGCTCAGTGGCTAAGATGCTGAGCTTGTCGATCAGAAAGGTCGGCAGTTCGGCGATTTGAATCCCGAGCGCTGCGTAACGGATTGAGCTCCTGTTACTTGTCCCAGCTTCTGCCAACCTAGCAGTTCAAAAGCACGTAAAAAATGCAAGTAGGAAAATAAGAACCACCTTTGGTGGGAAGGTAAGAGTGTTCCGTGTGCCTTTGGCAATGATTCATGCCGGCCACATGACCATGGAGATGTCTTCGGACAGCGCTGGCTCTTCAGCTTTGAAACGGAGATGAGCACCGCCCCCTAGAGTCAGGAATGACTAGCACAGATGTGTGAGGGGGAACCTTTATCTTTACCTTTAATATCACACAGTGATAGAGTAACTGCTATTTCAGCACAACATACCAACATGAATCTCAGATGAGATGAGACAAGAGGCATGAATCAAGTTTCTGTCCTGAAGCTCCATTTGGATGTAGCCCAGAAGTGTAGAACTGCCATTCATTCATGCTTAGTGTCTGACTGCTTTCTTGGAACATCATAGATCACGGGTTTTATGGAATAATTGACTTTTATTGCTGTTTGAATGAGGATCTATGGTCCATCCGCTTTGTTACTGGTGAACAGGAGATGAAGTAGGAAGGGATTGTTGTTAGTATGGCAAGTTAGTACATTTATAAAACGAAAAAGGTATATGCTTTGCAACTCACATCCATTAAAAATTACGATCCTCCAGCAACTTGCAAAAAAAGTGGGCTTGGTTGAGTGTGTGCCTCAAAATCAATGTTCCAATTGACGTTTTGGGTTGCATCAATTGTGCACAAAACGAAAGTCAGTGTGCATAGGAGAATGAAGTTCACAACATCTCTATTCTAATGTTTTCATCCACTGTAGTTGTTCTAATTATATTCCTACCGCTACTTAGGGAATGAATGCATCCTCAAGGCCATATCGTTTTCTGTCATATGTTTGTGTACGAGAGAGAGAGAGAATACATGAGTTGTACACAGATTTTTATGCCATTGCCTCAATCATTGACCCTACCCGTGGGGTGTTCAACTCTTACACCACCCTGAGATATTCAACGAAGAAGAAAGACATCCTAAAAGTTCCTGTTTTCTCTCTTCAACCTCAAGAGTTAGGTTAACTGGAATCATATGATATTGAACTTTTATTAAATTGGCTTATTGAGGTTGCTTTCTACCTTCAAAAAGATGCTATAGGGCACTGCACACCAGAACAACTAGACACAAGGACAGTTTTTTCCCCGAGCGCCATCGCTCTGCTAAACAATTAATTTCCACAACACTGTCAAACTATTTACTAAGATTGTATCAGTGTTGGGTTCCAGCAAGTATGCCCCAGTACGGGCATACTGGTGACAGTTGGTAGCAATGGCCACCATACCAGAAGGGTGCTTTGGAGGACCCACCCACCCACCCATGTTCCTTACCTGTATTTAAGCCAACTGGGCCACTTGTGCATGTGTGTGCAGCGTACGGCACCTGTGTGACCTCCGCAGAGCAGCTGGAGCATCGCAGCATGGTGGGTGCGCATGTGTGCACTGTGCATATGCCCGAGGTGGAAGCTTGGTCCCTGTGTCAGCGGACTGGTTGCGACATAATCCGGAACCCACCACTGGATTGTATTACTATTATTCTTCTCATTCTTCCTAGTATGCCTTCCTCCTTATGACTATAACCATGTTGCTTGCATCTTTACAATTTATATTGTTTCATTTGTTTCCTAGTATGATTTGATTGCTTATTTGTAACCTCTGACTATCACTAAGGGTTGTATCTTAGGGTTCTTGAGGAATGTACTTTATTTTATTTTTTCTTTATGTACACTGAGAGCCCATGCACCAAAGACAAATTCCTTCTGTGTCCAATCACACTTGGCCAATAAAGAATTTTATTCTGTTCTGTTCTGTTCTGTTCTGTTCTGTTCTATTCTATTCCATTCCATTCCATTCCATTCCATTCCTTATTCTATTCTATTCTATTCCATTCCTTATTCTATTCTATTCTATTCTATTCTATTCCATTCCATTCCTTATTCTATTCCATTCCATTCCATTCCATTCCTTATTCTATTCTATTCTATTCTATTCTATTCTATCCTATTCTATTCCATTCCATTCTCTATTCTACTGTACTCTACTCTACTCTACTCTACTCTACTCTACTCTACTCTACTCTACTCTACTCTACTCTATTCTATAGTATTCTATTCTATTCTCTTCTATTCTATTCTATAGTATTCTATTGATTTGGAGAAAGGGTTAAGATAGCATCCATTGCTATTATAGTAAGTGTGCAAAGTTTCAGCCGTTACTAAAATTTGCTTGCTGTTTGAAGGCTGATCTGCTCCTGCCTTTTACTGCCGACAAAAATATATATTTATATTTATGTGTTTGTGTGTGTGTGTGTACGTACGTACGTATGTACGTACGTATAAAAACCAAAGTAAGATTATTCCTTACTTTGCCAAGGGATAATCTTCACTCGCCAAAAGAAATTATGTGTGAATTGTGTTCTCCAAATGTACACTTCTCGGTGGATTGCCAGGGCCTTCGTAGAATATTCATCATCAAATGTGGATATAGTGTTTTTCACAGTGCCAGTTCCATTTTGTCATATATACATTATCACTTGTCATGAGCTTAATTGCACAACATGTTTTCCATTCATACACACACACAATAGTAGATTGAATGTCTAAATTACTTTTGCATGTCCTATTAGAAAATATTGAAAACCAAGAAACGGATGAGATACTGTAAGCTTTGCATCCTCCTTGCTAACCTCCAGAGACATCTTCCTAGTTCTTGTTGAAACACAAAATCAACTTGATCCAACAGGAGAGTCATATTCATATCTGTGAATGTCTGGATTGATCCCAAAGCAACTTACATGTTTCATCCCTGTCTATTATTTTCACAAATTGGAGAACAGTACAATATTATAACCTTTCCAGATACTCAACACATCCCTTTCACTCCAAAACAAACTTTTAGCATGGGGAACAAGAAGAAAAACGTAAATATTTGTTCTTCCCCTCAATGGGACTCCCTTCCCATTATAAATACAGAATGCATTTCATTTATTAATATTCACCGTTCCATCTGATGCACATCATTCTATTTGGAGAAGTATTAGCTCTCAGCAATTAAGACAAAACTTTTTAGAGTCTGGTCATCTGAGTGTACACAAACACAGGCGCACACACACACACACATACACAACATGACAAATCAAGATTCTTCTGTTTTAATTTAAATCTTAACATTTAACCATGAGATCACAATATTATTTCCCGTCATTAAGGACACGTTTTAAGGAAGGAGGCTTAGTTCAGATTACATAATTGATGTTCTGGACTCCTCCATTATTAATCAACTCTGGATCTCATCTTTATGGATGATCCCATACGATGAACTCCATAGGGCTTATAAATATATAGGTCTTGCAGAAACAACTATTTGGAAAAAAGAAGTGGCCTAGATTGGCAATGCCTTCCCAACCAACTTTTTGTTAGCTTGCGACTGTTAAGAATAATTGGATGGATCAGTGGTGGAATTCACATTTTTTTCAATTTTTCTTACTACAGGTTCAGTGGGCATGACGTGGCTTGGTGGGCATCGCAGGGGAAGGATACTTCAAAATCCCCATTTCTACCCCACTCCAGGGGAAGGATACTGCAAAATCTCCATTCCCTCCCCACTCCAGGGGAAGGATACTGTAAAAGCTCCATTCCCTCCTCACTCCAGGGGAAGGATACTTCAAAATCTCCATTTCTACCCCACTCCAGGGGAAGGATACTGTAAAATATCCATTCCCTCCTCACTCCAGGGGACGGATACTGCAAAATTTCCATTCCCTCCTCACTCCAGGGGAGGGAAACTGTAAAAGCTCCATTCCCTCCTCACTCCAGGAGAAGGATACTGTAAAATATCCATTCCCTCCCCACTCCAAGGGAAGGATACTGTAAAATATCCATTTCCTCCCCACTCCAGGGGAAGGATACTGCAAAATCTCCATTCCCTCCTCACTCCAGGGGAGGGAAACTGTAAAATCTCGATTCCCTCCTCACTCCAGGGGAGGGAAACTGTACAATCTCCATTCCCTCCTCACTCCAGGGGAAGGATACTGTAAAATCTCCATTCCCTCCTCACTCCAGGGGAAGGATACTGTAAAATCTCAATTCTCTTCTCACTCCAGGGGAAGGATACTGCAAAATCTCCATTCCCTCCCCCTCCAGGGGAAGGATACTGCAAAACCTCGATTCCCTCCCTACTCCAGGGGAAGGATACTTCAAAATCCCATTCCATCCCCTCCCCACTAACCTCCTTTCCAGCACCTTTCAAGGGAAGAAGGCCCAGCTGATCAGCTGAGACTCAAGAAGCAGCAAATAGATGGGAGTGGAGCCAGCCAGAGATGGTATTTGGTGGTTTTCCTTACTCAAAATTTCTGCTACTGGTTAACCAGAACTGGTCAGAACTGGCTGAATACTAGCTGTGTGGATCCTTTTCTACTCACTAAATATTAGATTCTGAAAGGAAGGAAGGACTTCATATAAGATGCCAAAAATCAAGTGGATTGAGTCAACCCCTAAAAAATAACATCACCCCATGAACTGAACTTAACAAGTACGGATCATGGGTATTGAAGGATCTAAGTCTAATAAATAAATGATCACCACTAGATAGAAATATTAAACAGCTATGCTATGAAACCAACCTTGGCAGGAGTATCTCAAGAGGAATTCCTTTTTCACGTTAACAAAGGCTTTTCCTGGAACACTGCATGTTAAATGAATGTACACTATTTGTGCCTTTGTAGCTGAATTGCTGGTTCCTGAATGCAAACCACTTAGAAATGTGCTTTCTGACATCACTTAATGCATCCTAATGCTAAGTTTCAGAGGAATAATTAGGCTGCCAGCGGAAAATTATAACTAGATACTCAAACCATGATTCCCCACCCCCACCCCAACCGCCCTTCCATTCAATCACATCTGATTCTCTGAGAATCCCTGGACAAATCCTTGTGGTTTTCTGCTTTTCAGAAGTGTTTTGTTACTTCCTCCTTCCTAGGGCTCAGAGAAAGTGACTGGCTTAAGGTCAGCAAGCTGGCTTTGTGCAGAAGATGGGACTAGAACTCACAATCTCCTAGTTTCTAGACAGAATGCCTCGATCACTGCACCAAACTGCTGTATGAACTTACATGAACAAATTGCCTTGGCAATTCATCTATTATCTTGGTATTTTGGGGCAAAATCGTCAGGACATATAAACAGCAATATCACTTAGACTTATATACTGCTTAACAGTGCTTTGCAGTCCTCTCTAAGGACTTTACAAAGCCAGCATATTGTTCTGATCTAGGCTTCCCCAGAAACACAAAACAGAGTCCTCGTCCTGATAAACCCCTTTTATTTAATTGACAGTGAATTCCTCTCCAGCAAATTTTTTCCTCTCCCACAGTCTTTCAAGATTGTTCACAATTACTGACCTTTATCAGGCTTGGAGAGTGGCCAGGCCGATATCTTTCAGATGCCGCAATACGTGGCAAGAATGCAGGAATGAACTAATTGTCTCCTGCAAACTCCACTCCCCTTTTGCTCCTCTTTTATTCTCTATGGGAGGGGCCATTCACTGTCCACCTCTGGCCTTAATCCCAAGTCAACCTTTGTTCCTTAGCAGTTCTCTTCCTCTGGCAACTCTGTGCATGCGCACACTGGGAACAGGCCCCAGCTATTCTTCTGCCCCACTGATCTCCAACTCTGAAAGCAGCTGATAACTGTTGGATGGCCCTGGACCCATCTCTTCCTCTGACACAGAGCCCTCATCAGAGCCTTCCCCAGACTCCAGGAATGGCCCATGTTCCTCCCCAACCTCCTCACTGTCCGAATCTGCTACCAGCTCCTCTGGCCGCTGGAGGGCCACAACACATATTGCCCCCAACAGTCTGGGTCCTAATTTTACTGGCCTGTCCACCAAAGTATGATAAAGACCCTGGAAAAAATAGTGAAACTTAATGGTTTTGGAGCTAATTTACCCACTTTCATCATTGCTAGGATAAAGAATATCAGAAAGTGTGATACAATTTTTTAAAAAAGGTTGATATATGCATGAAATTCCAAAGCTGTTCTCCCAACAATCCCCCCCCCCCAATGGATTCAGTATGGAACTCACTGAAATAGTAGGGGATAGGAAGGAAAGTCCATTGTTACTTTTACTCTTCGGATTTTATCAGCTAGATTTTTACCAGTTTAACATCGAGCTTGAGTTTTCACCCACATGCAAATTGAAAGGCTCTTGAGACTTAAGGAGGATAACTTCTTTTTTCTTAAAGAATATTTGGTCTATTTCCAAAATATATATGGCGTAGACAGGGGAAAGTTTAGACGTTTAGACATATAATATGCATAAAGGTGTACAATGGGACATCATTACACACTTTTCCACACTTTTATACCCTTTCCATCAAGTCTCTCAATATTACTTGGTTTAGATTAGTTCATCTGACATGGAGTAACCCAGAGAGTCTCGATATATCTTGTGGACTGGGAACCAAGAATGCATTGATGTAAAATAGCAAAACAAATCCTTGTCTTTTTCTTCCTTAAAAAACGTCAGTAGTTTAGTAATGGCAAAAACTAAAAAAAAAAAAGGAAAATCAATGGCTTGATATAGTTTGAAATCTGCCAATCGTAGGAGATGTCCAGTTGACATAGAAGGAGGGGTCAATCTCATCATCAATCTGGGCTCCCTTTGCACCAACAAGAGATATACTTCTCGAATTCCATTGACTGTTACTTATTACCCATTTGCCTTAATAGTTAGTAGTTTAGATTCTTACTTAGAGGTATAGGTCAAAGTAAAGGTTCCCCTCGCAAATATGTGCTAGTCATTCCCGACTCTAGGGGGCGGTGCTCCTCTCTGTTTCAAATCCAAAGAGCCAGTATTGTCCAAGAATGTCTCCATGGTCATGTGGCCGGCAGGACTAAACGCCGAAGGTGCACGAAGCGCTGTTGCCTTCCCACCAAAGGTGGTTCCTATTTTTCTACTTGCATTTTTTTTAACGTGCTTTCGAACTGCTACATTGGCAAAAGCTGGGACAAGTAATGGGAGCTCACACCATTACGCGGCACTAGGGATTCGAACCGCCAAACTCCTGACCTTTTCCGATCGACAAGCTCAGAGTCTTAGCCACTGAACTACCACATTCCTTTTTGTTTGTCTAGAAGTAGCATGGAATAAACTCATTTGAACAATCCTGGTTTCTGATTATCAGCCGGCATTCAAATTCTCATTCCATTTCAAGAAATGGAAGGAATTAAACTATGTATTTCATATAGAACACTTTCCCCTCCTGTTTTCTGGATATTGCACAATTTTATTCCAACATAAAAATGAAGAACATTATCTGTCTACCTGCTTCTCACCCATCCATCCATCCATCCAACCAACCAACTATCTATGACCTAAGCGTTTCATTGTGCTTATACAAATGGCATTCAAAGAAAACGTTACTTATATGCTTTTATAAGAATCCAATGAAGAACAACATATAGGAAAGTGTGTGCAAGAGAAAGTGAGCAAAAGTACAATGACTAAAAAACTGTCATAATGAGGAGGAGGGTGAAAGGAGGAACAGCACAAGGATTGTTCATGGAAGCAGATCAAAGCTCGTACTATGAGACACCAACACGTTGTATAGCCCACAATGCTAAAATAACCAGGAATGCATTTAAGACCATTGTGGGCCCTAAGAACATTTATTTTTGGATTAATAGTCTTCTTAGGGTTATAAAAATATTCCCTAGATCTATAGGCCTCAGAAAGTCACAGAAAATAACATAATAAAAGTAGTTATGGTATCTTAAATATATTTAATCTCAGGATGTAGGCTTTTTGGTTGTTTTTTTCCTGTTACTTTTCAGATTTTTGTTTGAGCCTAATATATTTCCACCGGCCCCAGACCCTCTGCCTATTATGCCTAAGCGATACTAGGACTATTAAGAGGAGCATGTCAAAATATTCAGATCATCTTAGAGTCCATCCACAAGGGTGTTATCCCAGTAGGCTGACGTGCACCGATGGGAACGAATGAATACGCTTGATAAAAGAACAAGGACTTTCCAGATGTCAGTTCAAGTGTAAATTTTTTTTTTTTTGTTATTAAACATGGGTTGCGACAGAAGCTTCTACAAGGACTTGCACACAACCATGACGGATGGATGGATTCGTCTGCCGTTCGGTTAGCTCCATCAACTCACTCAAGACACATTTTTGAACAGATTATGTACTGTTAAAACTCGGGAGACCATACATTTAACAAGAGAATTTGCTCCGAGGCGCTGCTTCCCACACTCTGTATGGAGAAGGGGGTGGAACGAAAAAAAGGAAGAGAGAACAAAACTCATAGAGTTTGACAGCTACGGAGGCAACACTTGCCATTTACATTATAAGCCCAAATATTATTATTTTTTTGCAACACAACTATATATTAATTTAATAAAATACACAATATAGCTCTTATACACTCAACAATTTGGCTCAAATGCACTGAATCGGCAATAAATCAAGGAAAAAAAATATGTCTTTTGATGTAAACACATTGAATCTTCTTACATTTGCACATTTAAATGGTTCGGGTGAAGGTTTGCAGTGTCTGCACTGGAGCTATGGCAGTGTCCATAAATGAATTACAAAAGGGTGTTAATAAGGTTAATTTGTCTCCGCTATTATTTCCCGTGTAACGGCAATCAAAGCGGCCATCTTGTATTGTGCCTCAGATATCCCTCAACTCTTGCTAGACACTAACGCCTTCCCTTTCTTCTCTGATCACGTTAATTCACTTATGCGTGTGCAGGACAAACATGGATTCGACCCGTTTACATTTAACTTTCATATGACATGAGCCGTGTTACTAATGACCGGGAATTTTTTTTTTCTGAATGAAATTATGGAATGGATTTGGAGGGGTTTCCATATATATTTTTTCCTTTTCGTTTCTTTCTTTCTTTCTTTCTTTTTTAAAAGGATGTGGCTGATGCCTTTATACAGAAATGCCTATCACAAATGAGCTTTAATGCTTTGTGTACTTGGTGGTCTGACTACAAGAACATTTGTTTGTATGTTTATTGGATTTCTGATTGGGGATTTTTTTCCATAGAAACCTCTAATGACTGTTGTAAACTTATCACACAACTATTCCACCCTGGTTTTTATGGGGTCTACAGGTAAACAGTGAAGTCAACATTAACTATCGGTCCTAAAAGTTCTGTTTCTGTTTATCTTACTCCTTTCTCTTCGATTGTCAAAGTGGCCCAATCTTTCTTCCTTCCTTCCTTCCTTCCTTCCTTCCTTCCTTCCTTCCTTCCTTCCTTCCTTCCTTCCTCCCTCCCTCCCTCCCTTCCTCCCTTCCTCCCTTCCTCCCTTCCCTTTCCTTCCTTTCCTTCCCTCCTTTCCTTTCCTTTCCTTTCCTTCCTTCCTATTTTTCTTTTTTGTTTTCTTTTTTTTTAATAAAAAAAAACATACATCATATTGTTCTAATGGAAGTTGGGTAAAAATGAAACCAGTGTTATCTGAAAAAAGAGAGAGAGAAAAGAAAGAGCAGTGAAACAAACATATTGGAGGGCACTTCAGATGTTCACTAAAAGCCTTAAAGCAGCATTGGTCTTTGTTCATCCCTGTATAAAGTTTAGAACCAGGGGAGAATTTTTTTTTCTTTTTCTTTTTCTTTTTTTTAATATATAATTCAGCAGAAGAAGCAAATTAATGCCAGACTGTCTTTTTTATGTTTTGTTTGTTTGTGTGTGTTTGTGGGTTTGTTTTGTTTTGTTTCTGTTTTCCTTCACTTTCTCACAGCCACGGGGTCGTTCGCCCGACAGTCCTGTAAAAGCTTGTCGATCTCCCGCACGACTTCCTCTGCGTCCACGGACTCTCTCCCTAGTTCCCTGTTTGAACGGTCTATCTGCTCCAAGACAGAGTCCATATCGGCGGAGTCTCGGCTGACTCGGGAATGCACCTCGGCGAAGACCCTGGCCATCTGATCGGACGCCATGAAGGCAGCGTCTCTGGATTGTTTACTGGGCGACAGGTACTGACCGTTGGGCTCGGCCAAGGCCCCTGCCTTGACTTCGCAGCCATCCAGAGGTCCTTTCGTTGAGGCGCAAGGCTCAATGCAGGTCTTGGTTGGGCTGCTGGATGCTGAGGGGACCTCCTGGAGGAGGGGGCTTAGGGCACGTTTGGCTTTGAGATAAGGTTTCACATTGGCAATGAGAATGGTGTGCTCTCGCTTGTCCTTTCCAAATGTACAAAAGGTTTTTTTCCCCGTGGGGTTCACAGTTTCGTAAGTCTCAGTCTCGACATTGGCTTCCACCGTGGGCACAAAGAGATTTGTTCGGTAGTCGGCGTTGTCTGCTTGGTTGGAGGCAGGGAACTGGGGCATCCAACACCGGTCGGAATGACCAAGCACTCGGCATTCATCGGTGCAGTTAATGCACTCCTCTTGTTCTGCAAAAGAAAGAAGAGACGACAAGTCATTTTAACGTCATTTATCAGCTGCCTTGACCTGCTGAGATCCCAGTCTGTTCATTCAAGGTACAGGGCTTCCTGGGTGAAGACAGAAATCATAATTAAAACTTTTGAGGGAGGTGCCACAAATCAACAGGTCAAAGGGGCTTCATTTATTGAAGCTACTATCAATGCGCAACAATGGTTGTTTCACTAAGGAATGGTATCATTTCAATAAAAGCTTAGTTTATTGGAGTACCATCAAATCTAAGCAGAGGTTGTATCACTCAGTGGTTGTTTCACTTCGATAAACACTTGTATTATCAAAGCACAACTGTGATTGTATCACTCAGTGGATGTATCACTCCAATAAATGTTTGGTTTATGCCCAATAGCAATAGCAATAGCAGTTAGACTTATATACCGCTTCATAGGGCTTTCAGCCCTCTCTAAGCGGTTTACAGAGTCAGCATATTGCCCCCAACAACAATCCAGGTCCTCATTTTACCCACCTCGGAAGGATGGAAGGCTGAGTCAACCTTGAGCCAGTAAGATTTGAACAGCCGAACTGCAGAACTGCAGTCAGCTGAAGTAGCCTGCAGTGCTGCATTTAACCACTGCGCCACCTCGGCCCAGGGTTTTGTTTTGTTTATACTTAGCTCCAGGGTACCTGTGAGACCACCTACTGCCACCAGTAGCCTCCCATCGCCCAGTGCGATCCCACAGAGTTGGCCTCCTCAGGGTGCCATCGGCCAGACAGTGTCGACTGGTGACCCCCAGGGGGAGAGCCTTCACTGTGGGAGCGCCTTCCCTCTGGAATGAGCTGCCCCCCCGGAGCTTCGTATAATCCCTGATCTCCGGTCCTTCCGATGCGCCCTAAAAAGTTGGCTTTTCCAGCAAGCCGGCCTGGCCTGAACAAAACAAAATAAATTATTGGTCATTGTTAATTTTAATTTTTGTTAATTTTAATTCGATTTTTTTTTAAAAAAAATGTTATTGTCAATTCTTATGGGGTTTGTTTGGGTTATTCTATTTAATTTTTTTAAACTTTTGTATTATGTGTTTCTTTTAGTGTTGTACGCTGCCCTGAGTCCTTGGGAGAAGGGCAGCATATAAATCTAATAAACCTAACCTAAACCTAACCTTATTGGAGCTACTACCAAAGCACAACAGTGGCTGTATCACTTGCAGGAACTGTGAGCGGATTTTGACTTCAAAGGCAGAACTTTGATTACATCATAAGAATTAGTTAAAACCTGGTGGAAGTAAATCACAGAAGGTGGCTAGATTAAGATGGCCTTGGATGATCTCTCCAAAATGGATGTTGCCTCCCAAGGACAGTTCGGTTAGTCCATCCTTATGCCTGAGGGGTGAAACTCTACTCCCCTCAGAGAGGGTCCGCAACTTGGGAGTCCTCCTGGACCCACAGCTGACATTAGAACATCACCTGTCGGCTGTGACTAGGGGGACCTTCGCCCAGGTTCGCCTGGTGCACCAGTTGCGGCCCTATCTGGATCG